>NW_028234000.1:0-12500 GCF_037954325.1 Fistularia commersonii
TCATCCCTGGTTGTTTCATTGACATTCAGTTCTACCTTGCTATGTTTATTTGTACATTTGTATATTTGGGTGTACTATTTATGTTCAATTAAAAACAGTTTGATGTCTGAGATTCCTTGTGAACCGCCAACTTAATTACATGTTATATTCCCCTCACAATTTTTTTTTTTCGTTTTTAATTTTATTTTTCTATCTATTTATTTAATTATATCCTTTTAATTTTCTTTTTTTGTCTAGCATTAAAAATTTCTCGCAAACCGTTAACACTATTAACTTCTGATTACTTACAGCACGAATGCGCTTATGCCCCCCCACCCATCCCGCTTTTTCCGTACGGAGGCAGACACTGAGATCGAAAGCAAATGGGTGTCATTGAAATGCAGTAACAGGGTGATAACAGCCGTGTTCGAAGTGTGTAGGGGCTTATAGTAGAGCAGAAGCACGTCACGCAATTCACCTGAGTTCGGAGGATCGGGAGTACCAGGGCCCATAGCGGAGAAGCGGAAGAGCGGAGTTATGTGTCTCTTCTCAAAGGCGGGGAAGCTGGGGGGCAGCAGGACCCCTTAGACCGGCTAATGTGAGCCTACTCCGGACAGATATCACCCGGAGTTATGACTGGAGCTCCCGGACCTCTGGGCACACACATATATGAATGAGTGGATGAGCTAATGTTGGTTTGGTTGTGGATACGTTTCGGCCAATGCTATCAGCACAGCTATGATTATCCCCAGAACGTTGAGAACGAGCTCCCGGAACTCCAGACATGCGTATATAAAAGAGTGGAATTAAGGTGTGTGTGTGTGTGTGTGTGTGTGTGTGTGTGTGTGTGTATACGTGTGGGACAGAAGTAATGTTGGGGACAGAAATTGTTATTAGCCTGCTGGCAGATGACACAACCTTAGTTTTGAAAAATGAACATCAAGTCCCAATAAGTGCTGAAAAAAACCAAAACATTCTCCAAGGCTTCAGGATTGTCATTAAACTTAAAGAAATGCAAACTTCTTGCGCTGCATGACTCGCCACTAAAGGAAATCAGCGATGTTTCTATGAAATCAGAAATAAAATACTTGAGCATTTTCCTATCCAAGGACCAAACGTTAAATCAATCCAGGAACATTGAATCTAAACTGAATCAAAGTAAAGCTTAATTCTAATATATGGCTCCAGAGAGATTTATCAATATTAGGCCGGATATATTTGACTAAAATGGATGTGTTTATCCAGATGTATATACCCAGCGTATTCCAATGCTGCTCCAAATCAACTCGTAAAATCTGTTAACCAAATCAATTTCAACTTTATCTGGAGGAACAGACCACACCATCTAAGAAAAATCACATATGGTGAAAGAAACAAGTGAAGGAGGGCTGAAAGTGATAGAGTCGGACTGCTTGAATGGGACATTGAAGGTGAACTGGTTGAAATCCTGGATCAAACCTCATCGTTCTTTCTGGTATTGTACTCCAAACTACTTATTCAACAAAGTCGGCGGCCTGAGTCTTCTGCTTATCTCTGACTTGGATATCAACAAGATTCCTGTCAAATGTTCAGAGTTCCATAAACAAATATTATTATACTGGAAAATGATATACGTACACAATTTCTCACCACACAGTATAATAGTTTGGAACAATCGATATGTACTGCATGGCAACAAACCTCTGTTTTACAAGGAATGCTTTGAGAAAGGTATATGGTCGATAATTGACTTGATGGATGACACTGGCAGTCCTCTGGACAATGAGCAGTTCTGTACTACACACAGATTCAAGCCTCCCATATTAGAGTTGCTAAAGTTACGAAACGCACTGCCTCGACAATTTGTATTCCTGACCAAAAATATAATGACGCACCGAACCGTACAACCACAGTTACCCCGACTATCACTCCAGGGAATCTCAATTGTGGACAGAAAGCGCGGCAACTCCTTTATTAGGAAATGTTTCACAGGAAACTTATTCCCTGGACGTCAAAAAAAAAAAAAAGGATATTTTAAATAAATTTGATGAGGAATCGATTGCCACGCTGCGAACCATGTATCTGACTCTACCCATACCCCCAAGGCAAAAGAGACCCACTTCAAAATTATGACTGACATCTACCCATCTAAGGAATTATCGAGGGTACGCTTTAATTTTGAAGATAATATTTGTACATTTTGTGAAGACAACATTGAAACCACTGACCATATATTTTTTCTCCTTCTCATTCCATCGTCACCAGTTTCCTTCTCAAAAGATGATATAACATTCTGTTTACTTATAAGCAACATAACAGATGAACTCTGTGTCAATGTTCTTTTAGGCCTGGCCAAGTTCTTCATTCACAAGAACAGAATGCAAAAATGCTCCCCAAATTTTAATGTCTTCATAAACGATTTTGAAATATAAAAAAAAAAAAAAAAAATCCTTAAAACTTATGGAAAAATCCAAAAACTAAAAAATATAGTTACCCATGTCCGAGGTTCCTTTTTTTTTTGGTAAAAAAAAAAAACAAAAAAAAAAAAACAACTTGATTACATGTTACATTCCCCTTGCAATTTTTTTTTTTTTTTTTTCGTTTTAATTTCTTATTTGTCTATCTATTGATTTAATTACTTCCTTTTAATTTCTTTTTTTGTCTCGCACTGTAAATTTCTCACAAACCTGTAACACTATTAACTTCTCATTACATACAGAACAAATGTCCTGATGTCCGTTGCTTCCTCATCCCTGGTTGTTTCATTGACATTCAGTTCTACCTTGCTATGTTTATTTGTACATCTGTATATTTGGGTGTACTATTTATGTTCAATTAAAAACAGTTTGATGTCTGAGATTCCTTGTGAACCGCCAACTTAATTACATGTTATATTCCCCTCACAATTTTTTTTTTTCGTTTTTAATTTTATTTTTCTATCTATTTATTTAATTATATCCTTTTAATTTTCTTTTTTTGTCTAGCATTAAAAATTTCTCGCAAACCGTTAACACTATTAACTTCTGATTACTTACACCACGAATGCGCTTATGCCCCCCCACCCATCCCGCTTTTTCCGTACGGAGGCAGACACTGAGATCGAAAGCAAATGGGTGTCATTGAAATGCAGTAACAGGGTGATAACAGCCGTGTTCGAAGTGTGTAGGGGCTTATAGGAGAGCAGAAGCACGTCACGCAATTCACCTGAGTTCGGAGGATCGGGAGTACCAGGGCCCATAGCGGAGAAGCGGAAGAGCGGAGTTATGTGTCTCTTCTCAAAGGCCGGGAAGCTGGGGGGCAGCAGGACCCCTTAGAGCGGCTAATGTGAGCCTTCTCCGGACATAGATCACCCGGACTTATGACTGGAGCTCCCGGACCTCCGGGCACACACATATGTGAATGAGTGGATGAGCTAATGTCGGTTTGGTTGTGGATACGTTTCGGCCAATGCTATCAGCACAGCTATGATTATCCCCAGAACGTTGAGAACGAGCTCCCGGAACTCCAGACATGCGTATATAAAAGAGTGGAATTAAGGTGTGTGTGTGTGTGTGTGTGTGTGTGTGTGTGTGTATACGTGTGGGACAGAAGTAATGTTGGGGACAGAAATTGTTATTAGCCTGCTGGCAGATGACACAACCTTAGTTTTGAAAAATGAACATCAAGTCCCAATAAGTGCTGAAAAAAACCAAAACATTCTCCAAGGCTTCAGGATTGTCATTAAACTTAAAGAAATGCAAACTTCTTGCGCTGCATGACTCGCCACTAAAGGAAATCAGCGATGTTTCTATGAAATCAGAAATAAAATACTTGAGCATTTTCCTATCCAAGGACCAAACGTTAAATCAATCCAGGAACATTGAATCTAAACTGAATCAAAGTAAAGCTTAATTCTAATATATGGCTCCAGAGAGATTTATCAATATTAGGCTGGATATATTTGACTAAAATGGATGTGTTTATCCAGATGTATATACCCAGCGTATTCCAATGCTGCTCCAAATCAACTCGTAAAATCTGTTAACCAAATCAATTTCAACTTTATCTGGAGGAACAGACCACACCATCTAAGAAAAATCACATATGGTGAAAGAAACAAGTGAAGGAGGGCTGAAAGTGATAGAGTCGGACTGCTTGAATGGGACATTGAAGGTGAACTGGTTGAAATCCTGGATCAAACCTCATCGTTCTTTCTGGTATTGTACTCCAAACTACTTATTCAACAAAGTCGGCGGCCTGAGTCTTCTGCTTATCTCTGACTTGGATATCAACAAGATTCCTGTCAAATGTTCAGAGTTCCATAAACAAATATTATTATACTGGAAAATGATATACGTACACAATTTCTCACCACACAGTATAATAGTTTGGAACAATCGATATGTACTGCATGGCAACAAACCTCTGTTTTACAAGGAATGCTTTGAGAAAGGTATATGGTCGATAATTGACTTGATGGATGACACTGGCAGTCCTCTGGACAATGAGCAGTTCTGTACTACACACAGATTCAAGCCTCCCATATTAGAGTTGCTAAAGTTACGAAACGCACTGCCTCGACAATTTGTATTCCTGACCAAAAATATAATGACGCACCGAACCGTACAACCACAGTTACCCCGACTATCACTCCAGGGAATCTCAATTGTGGACAGAAAGCGCGGCAACTCCTTTATTAGGAAATGTTTCACAGGAAACTTATTCCCTGGACGTCAAAAAAAAAAAAAAGGATATTTTAAATAAATTTGATGAGGAATCGATTGCCACGCTGCGAACCATGTATCTGACTCTACCCATACCCCCAAGGCAAAAGAGACCCACTTCAAAATTATGACTGACATCTACCCATCTAAGGAATTATCGAGGGTACGCTTTAATTTTGAAGATAATATTTGTACATTTTGTGAAGACAACATTGAAACCACTGACCATATATTTTTTCTCCTTCTCATTCCATCGTCACCAGTTTCCTTCTCAAAAGATGATATAACATTCTGTTTACTTATAAGCAACATAACAGATGAACTCTGTGTCAATGTTCTTTTAGGCCTGGCCAAGTTCTTCATTCACAAGAACAGAATGCAAAAATGCTCCCCAAATTTTAATGTCTTCATAAACGATTTTGAAATATAAAAAAAAAAAAAAAAAAAATCCTTAAAACTTATGGAAAAATCCAAAAACTAAAAAATATAGTTACCCATGTCCGAGGTTCCTTTTTTTTTTGGTAAAAAAAAAAAAACAAAAAAAAAAAAAACAACTTGATTACATGTTACATTCCCCTTGCAATTTTTTTTTTTTTTTTTCGTTTTAATTTCTTATTTGTCTATCTATTGATTTAATTACTTCCTTTTAATTTCTTTTTTTGTCTCGCACTGTAAATTTCTCACAAACCTGTAACACTATTAACTTCTCATTACATACAGAACAAATGTCCTGATGTCCGTTGCTTCCTCATCCCTGGTTGTTTCATTGACATTCAGTTCTACCTTGCTATGTTTATTTGTACATTTGTATATTTGGGTGTACTATTTATGTTCAATTAAAAACAGTTTGATGTCTGAGATTCCTTGTGAACCGCCAACTTAATTACATGTTATATTCCCCTCACAATTTTTTTTTTTCGTTTTTAATTTTATTTTTCTATCTATTTATTTAATTATATCCTTTTAATTTTCTTTTTTTGTCTAGCATTAAAAATTTCTCGCAAACCGTTAACACTATTAACTTCTGATTACTTACAGCACGAATGCGCTTATGCCCCCCCACCCATCCCGCTTTTTCCGTACGGAGGCAGACACTGAGATCGAAAGCAAATGGGTGTCATTGAAATGCAGTAACAGGGTGATAACAGCCGTGTTCGAAGTGTGTAGGGGCTTATAGTAGAGCAGAAGCACGTCACGCAATTCACCTGAGTTCGGAGGATCGGGAGTACCAGGGCCCATAGCGGAGAAGCGGAAGAGCGGAGTTATGTGTCTCTTCTCAAAGGCGGGGAAGCTGGGGGGCAGCAGGACCCCTTAGACCGGCTAATGTGAGCCTACTCCGGACAGATATCACCCGGAGTTATGACTGGAGCTCCCGGACCTCTGGGCACACACATATATGAATGAGTGGATGAGCTAATGTTGGTTTGGTTGTGGATACGTTTCGGCCAATGCTATCAGCACAGCTATGATTATCCCCAGAACGTTGAGAACGAGCTCCCGGAACTCCAGACATGCGTATATAAAAGAGTGGAATTAAGGTGTGTGTGTGTGTGTGTGTGTGTGTGTGTGTGTGTGTGTATACGTGTGGGACAGAAGTAATGTTGGGGACAGAAATTGTTATTAGCCTGCTGGCAGATGACACAACCTTAGTTTTGAAAAATGAACATCAAGTCCCAATAAGTGCTGAAAAAAACCAAAACATTCTCCAAGGCTTCAGGATTGTCATTAAACTTAAAGAAATGCAAACTTCTTGCGCTGCATGACTCGCCACTAAAGGAAATCAGCGATGTTTCTATGAAATCAGAAATAAAATACTTGAGCATTTTCCTATCCAAGGACCAAACGTTAAATCAATCCAGGAACATTGAATCTAAACTGAATCAAAGTAAAGCTTAATTCTAATATATGGCTCCAGAGAGATTTATCAATATTAGGCCGGATATATTTGACTAAAATGGATGTGTTTATCCAGATGTATATACCCAGCGTATTCCAATGCTGCTCCAAATCAACTCGTAAAATCTGTTAACCAAATCAATTTCAACTTTATCTGGAGGAACAGACCACACCATCTAAGAAAAATCACATATGGTGAAAGAAACAAGTGAAGGAGGGCTGAAAGTGATAGAGTCGGACTGCTTGAATGGGACATTGAAGGTGAACTGGTTGAAATCCTGGATCAAACCTCATCGTTCTTTCTGGTATTGTACTCCAAACTACTTATTCAACAAAGTCGGCGGCCTGAGTCTTCTGCTTATCTCTGACTTGGATATCAACAAGATTCCTGTCAAATGTTCAGAGTTCCATAAACAAATATTATTATACTGGAAAATGATATACGTACACAATTTCTCACCACACAGTATAATAGTTTGGAACAATCGATATGTACTGCATGGCAACAAACCTCTGTTTTACAAGGAATGCTTTGAGAAAGGTATATGGTCGATAATTGACTTGATGGATGACACTGGCAGTCCTCTGGACAATGAGCAGTTCTGTACTACACACAGATTCAAGCCTCCCATATTAGAGTTGCTAAAGTTACGAAACGCACTGCCTCGACAATTTGTATTCCTGACCAAAAATATAATGACGCACCGAACCGTACAACCACAGTTACCCCGACTATCACTCCAGGGAATCTCAATTGTGGACAGAAAGCGCGGCAACTCCTTTATTAGGAAATGTTTCACAGGAAACTTATTCCCTGGACGTCAAAAAAAAAAAAAAGGATATTTTAAATAAATTTGATGAGGAATCGATTGCCACGCTGCGAACTATGTATCTGACTCTACCCATACCCCCAAGGCAAAAGAGACCCACTTCAAAATTATGACTGACATCTACCCATCTAAGGAATTATCGAGGGTACGCTTTAATTTTGAAGATAATATTTGTACATTTTGTGAAGACAACATTGAAACCACTGACCATATATTTTTTCTCCTTCTCATTCCATCGTCACCAGTTTCCTTCTCAAAAGATGATATAACATTCTGTTTACTTATAAGCAACATAACAGATGAACTCTGTGTCAATGTTCTTTTAGGCCTGGCCAAGTTCTTCATTCACAAGAACAGAATGCAAAAATGCTCCCCAAATTTTAATGTCTTCATAAACGATTTTGAAATATAAAAAAAAAAAAAAAAATCCTTAAAACTTATGGAAAAATCCGAAAACAAAAAAATATAGTTACCCATGTCCGAGGTTCCTTTTTTTTTTGGTAAAAAAAAAAAAAAAAACAAAAAAAACAACTTGATTACATGTTACATTCCCCTTGCAATTTTTTTTTTTTTTTTTCGTTTTAATTTCTTATTTGTCTATCTATTGATTTAATTACTTCCTTTTAATTTCTTTTTTTGTCTCGCACTGTAAATTTCTCACAAACCTGTAACACTATTAACTTCTCATTACATACAGAACAAATGTCCTGATGTCCGTTGCTTCCTCATCCCTGGTTGTTTCATTGACATTCAGTTCTACCTTGCTATGTTTATTTGTACATTTGTATATTTGGGTGTACTATTTATGTTCAATTAAAAACAGTTTGATGTCTGAGATTCCTTGTGAACCGCCAACTTAATTACATGTTATATTCCCCTCACAATTTTTTTTTTTCGTTTTTAATTTTATTTTTCTATCTATTTATTTAATTATATCCTTCTAATTTTCTTTTTTTGTCTAGCATTAAAAATTTCTCGCAAACCGTTAACACTATTAACTTCTGATTACTTACAGCACGAATGCGCTTATGCCCCCCCACCCATCCCGCTTTTTCCGTACGGAGGCAGACACTGAGATCGAAAGCAAATGGGTGTCATTGAAATGCAGTAACAGGGTGATAACAGCCGTGTTCGAAGTGTGTAGGGGCTTATAGGAGAGCAGAAGCACGTCACGCAATTCACCTGAGTTCGGAGGATCGGGAGTACCAGGGCCCATAGCGGAGAAGCGGAAGAGCGGAGTTATGTGTCTCTTCTCAAAGGCGGGGAAGCTGGGGGGCAGCAGGACCCCTTAGACCGGCTAAGGTGAGCCTACTCCGGACAGAGATCACCCGGAGTTATGACTGGAGCTCCCGGACCTCTGGGCACACACATATGTGAAT
The DNA here is from genome assembly GCF_037954325.1 of Fistularia commersonii. Lineage (NCBI taxonomy): Eukaryota > Metazoa > Chordata > Actinopteri > Syngnathiformes > Fistulariidae > Fistularia > Fistularia commersonii. Next base: position 8,767 of record NW_028234000.1, read on the forward strand.
GACTGGATGAGCTAATGTTGGTTTGGTTGTGGATACGTTTCGGCCAATGCTATCAGCACAGCGATGATGAGTTCAGGTGTGTCTGTGTGTGTTTGTGTGTTTGTGTGTGTGTGTGTGTGTGTGTGTGTGTGTGCGTGTGTTTGTGTGTGTGTGAGAGTTTGTTTTTGTGGGTTGGGGGGGGTTCCCGCGGACACGGAGTACCAGGGCCTGGAGCGGATGAGGTGAGGAGCGGAGGAGAGCAGAAGCCCGGACCGTGATTCGCTTGTGTCCAGCGGTTCGGGAGTTCCAGGGCCCGAAACGGAGGAGCGGAGGAGCGGAGGAGCGGAGGAGCGGAGGAGCGGAGGAGCGGAGGACAGCAAAACCCCTTTCTGCAATTCGCCTGAGTCCGGCGGATCGGTAGTACCTGGTTCCGCAGCGGATGAGCGGAGGAGTGGAGGAGATGTTTCTCTTCTCAGAGGCGGCGAGGGGGGGGGGGGGGCAGGACCCCTTACCCTTATCCCCCCCGGACGTTTGAGTGGAGCTCCCGGACCTCCGGGCACGCACATGCGAATGACTGGATCACAGGGAGTGCCAGGGCCTGGAGCGGATGAGCAGAGGAGAGGCGGAGGGCAGAAGCCCGGCCCTGTTCAAGAGTTCCAGGGTCCAAAGCGGGGGAGCGAAGAAGCGGAGGAGGGGAGGAGAGCAGAAGAGCAAAAAACTGGCCCGGAATTCACCGAAGTCCCGCGGATCGGGAGTTCCAGGGCCCGGAGCGGAAGAGCGGAGGAGCGGAGGAGAGGAGGAGCGGAGCAAAGCTAAGCCCGTCTTAACAACAAGGAAATTACAGATGAGGCTATAATTTCTAATGAAAACTTTAAATTCTATAGCCACGTATACACTTCGACATTGTCAAAAAGCGATTGTGACTCCTTTCCATTAAATATTCCTCAATATATCCCAAAAATAAACAACAAACAATATATGTTTGTTTATATATGTTTATATATAAACAACAAAAAATATACAGTTTGATGTCTGAGATTCCTTGTGAATCGCCAACTTAATTACATGTCGTATTCCCCTTGCATTTTTTTTTTTTGGTTTTAATTTCATTTGTCTATCTATTTATCTAATTATTTCCTTTTAATTTCGTTTTTTGTCTAGCACTGTAAATTTCTCACAAACCTGTAACACTATTAACTTCTCATTACATACAGAACAAATGTCCTCATGTCCGTTGCTTCCTCATGCCTGGTTGTTTCATTGACATTCAGTTCTACCTTGCTATGTTTATTTGTACATTTGTATATTTGGGTGTACTATTTATGTTCAATTAAAAACAGTTTGATGTCTGAGATTCCCTGTGAACCGCCAACTTAATTACATGTTATATTCCCCTCACAATTTTTTTTTTTTCGTTTTTAATTTTATTTTTCTATCTATTTATTTAATTATATCCTTTTAATTTTCTTTTTTTGTCTAGCATTAAAAATTTCTCGCAAACCGTTAACACTATTAACTTCTGATTACTTACAGCACGAATGCGCTTATGCCCCCCCACCCCCCACCCCCCCGCTTTTTCCGTACGGTGGCAGACACTGAGATCGAAAGCAAATGGGTGTCATTGAAATGCAGTAACAGGGTGATAACAGCCGTGTTCGAAGTGTGTAGGGGCTTATAGTAGAGCAGAAGCACGTCACGCAATTCACCTGAGTTCGGAGGATCGGGAGTACCAGGGCCCATAGCGGAGAAGCGGAAGAGCGGAGTTATGTGTCTCTTCTCAAAGGCCGGGAAGCTGGGGGGCAGCAGGACCCCTTAGAGCGGCTAATGTGAGCCTTCTCCGGACATAGATCACCCGGACTTATGACTGGAGCTCCCGGACCTCTGGGCACACACATATGTGAATGAGTGGATGAGCTAATGTTGGTTTGGTTGTGGAAACGTTTCGGCCAATGCTATTAGCACAGCTATGATGAGTTCAGGTGTGTCTGTGTGTGTTTGTGTGTTTGTGTGTGTGTGTGTGTGTGTGTGTGTGCGTGTGTTTGTGTGTGTGTGAGAGTTTGTTTTTGTGGGTTGGGGGGGGTTCCCGCGGACACGGAGTACCAGGGCCTGGAGCGGATGAGGTGAGGAGCGGAGGAGAGCAGAAGCCCGGACCGTGATTCGCTTGTGTCCAGCGGTTCGGGAGTTCCAGGGCCCGAAACGGAGGAGCGGAGGAGCGGAGGACGGCAAAACCCCTTTCTGCAATTCGCCTGAGTCCGGCGGATCGGTAATACCTGGTTCCGCAGCGGAGGAGCGGAGGAGTGGAGGAGATGTTTCTCTTCTCAGAGGCGGCGAGGAGGGGGGGAGAGGGACAGGACCCCTTACCCTTACCCCCCCCGGACGTTTGAGTGGAGCTCCCGGACCTCCGGGCACGCACATGCGAATGACTGGATCACAGGGAGTGCCAGGGCCTGGAGCGGATGAGCAGAGGAGAGGCGGAGGGCAGAAGCCCGGCCCTGTTCAAGAGTTCCAGGGTCCAAAGCGGGGGAGCGAAGAAGCGGAGGAGGGGAGGAGAGCAGAAGAGCAAAAAAACTGGCCCGGAATTCACCGAAGTCCCGCGGATCGGGAGTTCCAGGGCCCGGAGCGGAAGAGCGGAGGAGAGGAGGAGCGGAGCAAAGCGGAAGCCCGTCTTAACAACAAGGAAATTACAGATGAGGCTATCATTTCCAATGAAAACTTTAAATTCTATAGCCACCTATACACTTCGACATTGTCAAAAAGCGATTGTGACTCCTTTCCATTAAATATTCCTCAATATATCCCAAAAATAAACAACAAACAATATATGTTTGTTTATATATGTTTATATATAAACAACAAAAAATATACAGTTTGATGTCTGAGATTCCTTGTGAATCGCCAACTTAATTACATGTCGTATTCCCCTTGCATTTTTTTTTTTCGGTTTTAATTTCATTGGTCTATCTATTTATTTAATTATTTCCTTTTAATTTCTTTTTTTGTCTAGCAATGTAAATTTCTCACAAACCGTTAACACTATTAACTTCTGATTACATACAGAACGAATGTCCTTATGTCCTTTTCTTCTTCATGCCTGGTTGTTTCATTGACATTCAGTTCTACCTTGCCATGTTTATTTGTACATTTGCGTGTACTATTTATGTTCAATTAAAAAAAAAAAAAAAAAAAGAATGAGAGGCTGAGAAAATCTCCATGTCTCTCTCTCTCCCCCCTTAATGCCCCCCCGCTTTTTCCGTACGTTGGCAGACAATGAGATCAAAAGCAAATGGGTGTCATCGTAATGCAGTAACAGGGTGATAAAGGCCATGTTAGAAGTGTGTATGGGCTTATTTTACAGGCTTTCCCCTGGTACTCCATGGATTACCAGGGGCGTTTCTGCCGTGAAGCTGAAAGGAGCTGTTTCGGTGTTCCTGTTTATAAATCCACTCAGCAATGAGGTGAAAAGCACATCGGTATCGATATAATTCGGTAACAGGGCGATAACATCCATGTATTCCGCTCTGGGCCCTGGTACTCCTCGGGGGGGTGAACGCCGGGCCGAACTAGTCCTGGTACTCCATGGAGTACCAGAGGCCCGCCGCAGTGAGAGTAAATGGAGCAATTTGGGTGTTCAATTGTAAAAAGCGGCCTAAAATCCGTGTGGAAAGCAAACGAGTGTTGTTTTAAGACAGTGTGAGGGTGACAGCAATCTCTCCAAGAAGCTTTCTTGGGTTATTTCTGAGGTTTCTCAATGCACT
>NW_028234000.1:20000-30000 GCF_037954325.1 Fistularia commersonii
AGAGGCGTATCGCATTGAAGATAATGGCCGCATATCCTTCTTGGACTTTTCTAAAGCCTTTGACTCGGTCGAACATCCATTTATCATAGCAACGCTCGAACATTTTGGATTTGGTTAAATATTCAGGAATGTGATCCGTGGGCTCTATGAGAATATTCATAGCTGTGTCACCCTGCCAAGCGGCACCACTCCGAGCTTCCATGTTGATGTGGGAATCCCCCAAGGTTGCCCCATCTCACCCTATTTATTTATAATTGCTACCGAAATGCTAGCCGTTTATGTTGAAAAGAGCAACGATATCCAAAAGTTAGACGTGCTGGGGACTGAAATTGTTATTAGCCTGCTGGCAGATGACACAACCTTAGTTTTGAAAAATGAACATCAAGTCCCAATAAGTGCCGAAAACAACCAAAACATTCTCCAAGGCTTCAGGATTGTCATTAAACTTAAAGAAATGCAAACTTCTTGCGCTGCATGACTCGCCACTAAAGGAAATCAGCGATGTTTCTATGAAATCAGAAATAAAATACTTGAGCATTTTCCTATCCAAGGACCAAACGTTAAATCAATCCAGGAACATTGAATCTAAACTGAATCAAAGTAAAGCTTAATTCTAATATATGGCTCCAGAGAGATTTATCAATATTAGGCCGGATATATTTGACTAAAATGGATGTGTTTATCCAGATGTATATACCCAGCGTATTCCAATGCTGCTCCAAATCAACTCGTAAAATCTGTTAACCAAATCAATTTCAACTTTATCTGGAGGAACAGACCACACCATCTAAGAAAAATCACATATGGTGAAAGAAACAAGTGAAGGAGGGCTGAAAGTGATAGAGTCGGACTGCTTGAATGGGACATTGAAGGTGAACTGGTTGAAATCCTGGATCAAACCTCATCGTTCTTTCTGGTATTGTACTCCAAACTACTTATTCAACAAAGTCGGCGGCCTGAGTCTTCTGCTTATCTCTGACTTGGATATCAACAAGATTCCTGTCAAATGTTCAGAGTTCCATAAACAAATATTATTATACTGGAAAATGATATACGTACACAATTTCTCACCACACAGTATAATAGTTTGGAACAATCGATATGTACTGCATGGCAACAAACCTCTGTTTTACAAGGAATGCTTTGAGAAAGGTATATGGTCGATAATTGACTTGATGGATGACACTGGCAGTCCTCTGGACAATGAGCAGTTCTGTACTACACACAGATTCAAGCCTCCCATATTAGAGTTGCTAAAGTTACGAAACGCACTGCCTCGACAATTTGTATTCCTGACCAAAAATATAATGACGCACCGAACCGTACAACCACAGTTACCCCGACTATCACTCCAGGGAATCTCAATTGTGGACAGAAAGCGCGGCAACTCCTTTATTAGGAAATGTTTCACAGGAAACTTATTCCCTGGACGTCAAAAAAAAAAAAAAGGATATTTTAAATAAATTTGATGAGGAATCGATTGCCACGCTGCGAACCATGTATCTGACTCTACCCATACCCCCAAGGCAAAAGAGACCCACTTCAAAATTATGACTGACATCTACCCATCTAAGGAATTATCGAGGGTACGCTTTAATTTTGAAGATAATATTTGTACATTTTGTGAAGACAACATTGAAACCACTGACCATATATTTTTTCTCCTTCTCATTCCATCGTCACCAGTTTCCTTCTCAAAAGATGATATAACATTCTGTTTACTTATAAGCAACATAACAGATGAACTCTGTGTCAATGTTCTTTTAGGCCTGGCCAAGTTCTTCATTCACAAGAACAGAATGCAAAAATGCTCCCCAAATTTTAATGTCTTCATAAACGATTTTGAAATATAAAAAAAAAAAAAAAAAAATCCTTAAAACTTATGGAAAAATCCAAAAACTAAAAAATATAGTTACCCATGTCCGAGGTTCCTTTTTTTTTTGGTAAAAAAAAAAAAACAAAAAAAAAAAAACAACTTGATTACATGTTACATTCCCCTTGCAATTTTTTTTTTTTTTTTTCGTTTTAATTTCTTATTTGTCTATCTATTGATTTAATTACTTCCTTTTAATTTCTTTTTTTGTCTCGCACTGTAAATTTCTCACAAACCTGTAACACTATTAACTTCTCATTACATACAGAACAAATGTCCTGATGTCCGTTGCTTCCTCATCCCTGGTTGTTTCATTGACATTCAGTTCTACCTTGCTATGTTTATTTGTACATTTGTATATTTGGGTGTACTATTTATGTTCAATTAAAAACAGTTTGATGTCTGAGATTCCTTGTGAACCGCCAACTTAATTACATGTTATATTCCCCTCACAATTTTTTTTTTTCGTTTTTAATTTTATTTTTCTATCTATTTATTTAATTATATCCTTCTAATTTTCTTTTTTTGTCTAGCATTAAAAATTTCTCGCAAACCGTTAACACTATTAACTTCTGATTACTTACACCACGAATGCGCTTATGCCCCCCCACCCATCCCGCTTTTTCCGTACGGAGGCAGACACTGAGATCGAAAGCAAATGGGTGTCATTGAAATGCAGTAACAGGGTGATAACAGCCGTGTTCGAAGTGTGTAGGGGCTTATAGGAGAGCAGAAGCACGTCACGCAATTCACCTGAGTTCGGAGGATCGGGAGTACCAGGGCCCATAGCGGAGAAGCGGAAGAGCGGAGTTATGTGTCTCTTCTCAAAGGCGGGGAAACTGGGGGGCAGCAGGACCCCTTAGACCGGCTAATGTGAGTCTTCTCCGGACATAGATCACCCGGACTTATGACTGGAGCTCCCGGACCTCTGGGCACACACATATGTGAATGAGTGGATGAGCTAATGTTGGTTTGGTTGTGGATACGTTTCGGCCAATGCTATCAGCACAGCTATGATTATCCCCAGAACGTTGAGAACGAGCTCCCGGAACTCCAGACATGCGTATATAAAAGAGTGGAATTAAGGTGTGTGTGTGTGTGTGTGTGTGTGTGTGTGTGTGTGTGTGTATACGTGTGGGACAGAAGTAATGTTGGGGACAGAAATTGTTATTAGCCTGCTGGCAGATGACACAACCTTAGTTTTGAAAAATGAACATCAAGTCCCAATAAGTGCTGAAAACAACCAAAACATTCTCCAAGGCTTCAGGATTGTCATTAAACTTAAAGAAATGCAAACTTCTTGCGCTGCATGACTCGCCACTAAAGGAAATCAGCGATGTTTCCATGAAATCAGAAATAAAATACTTGAGCATTTTCCTATCCAAGGACCAAACGTTAAATCAATCCAGGAACATTGAATCTAAACTGAATCAAAGTAAAGCTTAATTCTAATATATGGCTCCAGAGAGATTTATCAATATTAGGCCGGATATATTTGACTAAAATGGATGTGTTTATCCAGATGTATATACCCAGCGTATTCCAATGCTGCTCCAAATCAACTCGTAAAATCTGTTAACCAAATCAATTTCAACTTTATCTGGAGGAACAGACCACACCATCTAAGAAAAATCACATATGGTGAAAGAAACAAGTGAAGGAGGGCTGAAAGTGATAGAGTCGGACTGCTTGAATGGGACATTGAAGGTGAACTGGTTGAAATCCTGGATCAAACCTCATCGTTCTTTCTGGTATTGTACTCCAAACTACTTATTCAACAAAGTCGGCGGCCTGAGTCTTCTGCTTATCTCTGACTTGGATATCAACAAGATTCCTGTCAAATGTTCAGAGTTCCATAAACAAATATTATTATACTGGAAAATGATATACGTACACAATTTCTCACCACACAGTATAATAGTTTGGAACAATCGATATGTACTGCATGGCAACAAACCTCTGTTTTACAAGGAATGCTTTGAGAAAGGTATATGGTCGATAATTGACTTGATGGATGACACTGGCAGTCCTCTGGACAATGAGCAGTTCTGTACTACACACAGATTCAAGCCTCCCATATTAGAGTTGCTAAAGTTACGAAACGCACTGCCTCGACAATTTGTATTCCTGACCAAAAATATAATGACGCACCGAACCGTACAACCACAGTTACCCCGACTATCACTCCAGGGAATCTCAATTGTGGACAGAAAGCGCGGCAACTCCTTTATTAGGAAATGTTTCACAGGAAACTTATTCCCTGGACGTCAAAAAAAAAAAAAAGGATATTTTAAATAAATTTGATGAGGAATCGATTGCCACGCTGCGAACCATGTATCTGACTCTACCCATACCCCCAAGGCAAAAGAGACCCACTTCAAAATTATGACTGACATCTACCCATCTAAGGAATTATCGAGGGTACGCTTTAATTTTGAAGATAATATTTGTACATTTTGTGAAGACAACATTGAAACCACTGACCATATATTTTTTCTCCTTCTCATTCCATCGTCACCAGTTTCCTTCTCAAAAGATGATATAACATTCTGTTTACTTATAAGCAACATAACAGATGAACTCTGTGTCAATGTTCTTTTAGGCCTGGCCAAGTTCTTCATTCACAAGAACAGAATGCAAAAATGCTCCCCAAATTTTAATGTCTTCATAAACGATTTTGAAATATAAAAAAAAAAAAAAAAAATCCTTAAAACTTATGGAAAAATCCAAAAACTAAAAAATATAGTTACCCATGTCCGAGGTTCCTTTTTTTTTTGGTAAAAAAAAAAAACAAAAAAAAAAAAACAACTTGATTACATGTTACATTCCCCTTGCAATTTTTTTTTTTTTTTTTTCGTTTTAATTTCTTATTTGTCTATCTATTGATTTAATTACTTCCTTTTAATTTCTTTTTTTGTCTCGCACTGTAAATTTCTCACAAACCTGTAACACTATTAACTTCTCATTACATACAGAACAAATGTCCTGATGTCCGTTGCTTCCTCATCCCTGGTTGTTTCATTGACATTCAGTTCTACCTTGCTATGTTTATTTGTACATCTGTATATTTGGGTGTACTATTTATGTTCAATTAAAAACAGTTTGATGTCTGAGATTCCTTGTGAACCGCCAACTTAATTACATGTTATATTCCCCTCACAATTTTTTTTTTTCGTTTTTAATTTTATTTTTCTATCTATTTATTTAATTATATCCTTTTAATTTTCTTTTTTTGTCTAGCATTAAAAATTTCTCGCAAACCGTTAACACTATTAACTTCTGATTACTTACACCACGAATGCGCTTATGCCCCCCCACCCATCCCGCTTTTTCCGTACGGAGGCAGACACTGAGATCGAAAGCAAATGGGTGTCATTGAAATGCAGTAACAGGGTGATAACAGCCGTGTTCGAAGTGTGTAGGGGCTTATAGGAGAGCAGAAGCACGTCACGCAATTCACCTGAGTTCGGAGGATCGGGAGTACCAGGGCCCATAGCGGAGAAGCGGAAGAGCGGAGTTATGTGTCTCTTCTCAAAGGCCGGGAAGCTGGGGGGCAGCAGGACCCCTTAGAGCGGCTAATGTGAGCCTTCTCCGGACATAGATCACCCGGACTTATGACTGGAGCTCCCGGACCTCCGGGCACACACATATGTGAATGAGTGGATGAGCTAATGTCGGTTTGGTTGTGGATACGTTTCGGCCAATGCTATCAGCACAGCTATGATTATCCCCAGAACGTTGAGAACGAGCTCCCGGAACTCCAGACATGCGTATATAAAAGAGTGGAATTAAGGTGTGTGTGTGTGTGTGTGTGTGTGTGTGTGTGTGTGTATACGTGTGGGACAGAAGTAATGTTGGGGACAGAAATTGTTATTAGCCTGCTGGCAGATGACACAACCTTAGTTTTGAAAAATGAACATCAAGTCCCAATAAGTGCTGAAAAAAACCAAAACATTCTCCAAGGCTTCAGGATTGTCATTAAACTTAAAGAAATGCAAACTTCTTGCGCTGCATGACTCGCCACTAAAGGAAATCAGCGATGTTTCTATGAAATCAGAAATAAAATACTTGAGCATTTTCCTATCCAAGGACCAAACGTTAAATCAATCCAGGAACATTGAATCTAAACTGAATCAAAGTAAAGCTTAATTCTAATATATGGCTCCAGAGAGATTTATCAATATTAGGCCGGATATATTTGACTAAAATGGATGTGTTTATCCAGATGTATATACCCAGCGTATTCCAATGCTGCTCCAAATCAACTCGTAAAATCTGTTAACCAAATCAATTTCAACTTTATCTGGAGGAACAGACCACACCATCTAAGAAAAATCACATATGGTGAAAGAAACAAGTGAAGGAGGGCTGAAAGTGATAGAGTCGGACTGCTTGAATGGGACATTGAAGGTGAACTGGTTGAAATCCTGGATCAAACCTCATCGTTCTTTCTGGTATTGTACTCCAAACTACTTATTCAACAAAGTCGGCGGCCTGAGTCTTCTGCTTATCTCTGACTTGGATATCAACAAGATTCCTGTCAAATGTTCAGAGTTCCATAAACAAATATTATTATACTGGAAAATGATATACGTACACAATTTCTCACCACACAGTATAATAGTTTGGAACAATCGATATGTACTGCATGGCAACAAACCTCTGTTTTACAAGGAATGCTTTGAGAAAGGTATATGGTCGATAATTGACTTGATGGATGACACTGGCAGTCCTCTGGACAATGAGCAGTTCTGTACTACACACAGATTCAAGCCTCCCATATTAGAGTTGCTAAAGTTACGAAACGCACTGCCTCGACAATTTGTATTCCTGACCAAAAATATAATGACGCACCGAACCGTACAACCACAGTTACCCCGACTATCACTCCAGGGAATCTCAATTGTGGACAGAAAGCGCGGCAACTCCTTTATTAGGAAATGTTTCACAGGAAACTTATTCCCTGGACGTCAAAAAAAAAAAAAAGGATATTTTAAATAAATTTGATGAGGAATCGATTGCCACGCTGCGAACCATGTATCTGACTCTACCCATACCCCCAAGGCAAAAGAGACCCACTTCAAAATTATGACTGACATCTACCCATCTAAGGAATTATCGAGGGTACGCTTTAATTTTGAAGATAATATTTGTACATTTTGTGAAGACAACATTGAAACCACTGACCATATATTTTTTCTCCTTCTCATTCCATCGTCACCAGTTTCCTTCTCAAAAGATGATATAACATTCTGTTTACTTATAAGCAACATAACAGATGAACTCTGTGTCAATGTTCTTTTAGGCCTGGCCAAGTTCTTCATTCACAAGAACAGAATGCAAAAATGCTCCCCAAATTTTAATGTCTTCATAAACGATTTTGAAATATAAAAAAAAAAAAAAAAAAATCCTTAAAACTTATGGAAAAATCCAAAAACTAAAAAATATAGTTACCCATGTCCGAGGTTCCTTTTTTTTTTGGTAAAAAAAAAAAAACAAAAAAAAAAAAACAACTTGATTACATGTTACATTCCCCTTGCAATTTTTTTTTTTTTTTTTCGTTTTAATTTCTTATTTGTCTATCTATTGATTTAATTACTTCCTTTTAATTTCTTTTTTTGTCTCGCACTGTAAATTTCTCACAAACCTGTAACACTATTAACTTCTCATTACATACAGAACAAATGTCCTGATGTCCGTTGCTTCCTCATCCCTGGTTGTTTCATTGACATTCAGTTCTACCTTGCTATGTTTATTTGTACATTTGTATATTTGGGTGTACTATTTATGTTCAATTAAAAACAGTTTGATGTCTGAGATTCCTTGTGAACCGCCAACTTAATTACATGTTATATTCCCCTCACAATTTTTTTTTTTCGTTTTTAATTTTATTTTTCTATCTATTTATTTAATTATATCCTTTTAATTTTCTTTTTTTGTCTAGCATTAAAAATTTCTCGCAAACCGTTAACACTATTAACTTCTGATTACTTACAGCACGAATGCGCTTATGCCCCCCCACCCATCCCGCTTTTTCCGTACGGAGGCAGACACTGAGATCGAAAGCAAATGGGTGTCATTGAAATGCAGTAACAGGGTGATAACAGCCGTGTTCGAAGTGTGTAGGGGCTTATAGGAGAGCAGAAGCACGTCACGCAATTCACCTGAGTTCGGAGGATCGGGAGTACCAGGGCCCATAGCGGAGAAGCGGAAGAGCGGAGTTATGTGTCTCTTCTCAAAGGCGGGGAAGCTGGGGGGCAGCAGGACCCCTTAGACCGGCTAAGGTGAGCCTACTCCGGACAGAGATCACCCGGAGTTATGACTGGAGCTCCCGGACCTCTGGGCACACACATATGTGAATGACTGGATGAGCTAATGTTGGTTTGGTTGTGGATACGTTTCGGCCAATGCTATCAGCACAGCGATGATGAGTTCAGGTGTGTCTGTGTGTGTTTGTGTGTTTGTGTGTGTGTGTGTGTGTGTGTGTGTGTGTGCGTGTGTTTGTGTGTGTGTGAGAGTTTGTTTTTGTGGGTTGGGGGGGGTTCCCGCGGACACGGAGTACCAGGACCTGGAGCGGATGAGGTGAGGAGCGGAGGAGAGCAGAAGCCCGGACCGTGATTCGCTTGTGTCCAGCGGTTCGGGAGTTCCAGGGCCCGAAACGGAGGAGCGGAGGAGCGGAGGAGCGGAGGAGCGGAGGAGCGGAGGAGCGGAGGACAGCAAAACCCCTTTCTGCAATTCGCCTGAGTCCGGCGGATCGGTAGTACCTGGTTCCGCAGCGGATGAGCGGAGGAGTGGAGGAGATGTTTCTCTTCTCAGAGGCGGCGAGGGGGGGGGGGCAGGACCCCTTACCCTTATCCCCCCCGGACGTTTGAGTGGAGCTCCCGGACCTCCGGGCACGCACATGCGAATGACTGGATCACAGGGAGTGCCAGGGCCTGGAGCGGATGAGCAGAGGAGAGGCGGAGGGCAGAAGCCCGGCCTTGTTCAAGAGTTCCAGGGTCCAAAGCGGGGGAGCGAAGAAGCGGAGGAGGGGAGGAGAGCAGAAGAGCAAAAAACTGGCCCGGAATTCACCGAAGTCCCGCGGATCGGGAGTTCCAGGGCCCGGAGCGGAAGAGCGGAGGAGCGGAGGAGAGGAGGAGCGGAGCAAAGCTAAGCCCGTCTTAACAACAAGGAAATTACAGATGAGGCTATAATTTCTAATGAAAACTTTAAATTCTATAGCCACGTATACACTTCGACATTGTCAAAAAGCGATTGTGACTCCTTTCCATTAAATATTCCTCAATATATCCCAAAAATAAACAACAAACAATATATGTTTGTTTATATATGTTTATATATAAACAACAAAAAATATACAGTTTGATGTCTGAGATTCCTTGTGAATCGCCAACTTAATTACATGTCGTATTCCCCTTGCATTTTTTTTTTTTGGTTTTAATTTCATTTGTCTATCTATTTATCTAATTATTTCCTTTTAATTTCGTTTTTTGTCTAGCACTGTAAATTTCTCACAAACCTGTAACACTATTAACTTCTCATTACATACAGAACAAATGTCCTCATGTCCGTTGCTTCCTCATGCCTGGTTGTTTCATTGACATTCAGTTCTACCTTGCTATGTTTATTTGTACATTTGTATATTTGGGTGTACTATTTATGTTCAATTAAAAACAGTTTGATGTCTGAGATTCCCTGTGAACCGCCAACTTAATTACATGTTATATTCCCCTCACAATTTTTTTTTTTTCGTTTTTAATTTTATTTTTCTATCTATTTATTTAATTATATCCTTTTAATTTTCTTTTTTTGTCTAGCATTAAAAATTTCTCGCAAACCGTTAACACTATTAACTTCTGATTACTTACAGCACGAATGCGCTTATGCCCCCCCACCCCCCACCCCCCCGCTTTTTCCGTACGGTGGCAGACACTGAGATCGAAAGCAAATGGGTGTCATTGAAATGCAGTAACAGGGTGATAACAGCCGTGTTCGAAGTGTGTAGGGGCTTATAGGAGAGCAGAAGCACGTCACGCAATTCACCTGAGTTCGGAGGATCGGGAGTACCAGGGCCCATAGCGGAGAAGCGGAAGAGCGGAGTTATGTGTCTCTTCTCAAAGGCCGGGA
>NW_028234000.1:40000-45000 GCF_037954325.1 Fistularia commersonii
CTATCCAACTGAGCATACAAGTCATCATAGGCCCTTTGTTTTGCCTTCGCTACCGCCATCTTTACCTTTCGCCGCATCTCCCTGAACTGCTTTCTGTTCTCTTCAGTCCTCTCAGTATCCCACTTCTTCTTCGCTAACCGCTTTCTCCGTATATACTCCTGCACTTCCTCATTCCACCACCAAGTCTCCTTATCAACTTTCCTTCCAGATGACAAACCGAGTACTCTTCTACCTGTCTCCCTGATAACACTAGCTGTTGTTGTCCAATCATCTGGCAGCTCACCCTGACCACCCAGACCCTTTCTCAACTCCTCCCTGAAAACCGTGCAACGCTCCTCCCTTTTCAGCTTCCACCACTTTGTCCTCTGCTCTGCCTTTGTCCTCGTCATCTACCTTGTCACCAGAGTCGTCGCACAAACCGCCATCCTATGCTGTCTGGCTACACGCCCACCTACAACTACTTTGCAGTCACCGATCTCTTTCAGGTTACCTCGTCTATACAAGATGTAGTCTACCTGCGTGCTCCTACCTCCGCTCTTATAAGTTACCCTATGTTCCTGTTTTTTCTGGAAAAAGGTATTCACTACACCCATTTCCATCCCTTTTGCAAAATCTACCACCATCTGTCCCTCTGCATTCCTATCCTGGATACCATATCTGCCCATCACTTCTTCATCCCCTCTATTGCCTTCACCAACATGTCCATTGAAGTCTGCACCAATTACCACTCTCTCATTTCTGGGAATATTCTGCATCACTTCATCCAACTCATTCCAGAACTTCTCCTTCTCTTCAGGTTCACATCCCACCTGTGGCGCATAGCCACTAACAACACTGGGCATCACACCTTCAATTTCCAATTTCAGACTCATAAGTCTATCTGACATTCTTTTCACCTCTAGGACGTTCCTTACAAACTCCTCCTTCAAGATGACTCCTACTCCATTTCTCTTCTTGTCAGCACCATAATAGTATAACTTAAAGCCTGCTCCTAAGCTTCTAGCCTTACTACCCTTCCACCTGGTCTCCTGGACACACAGTATATCCAGCTTCCTTCTCTGCATCGTGTCCATCAACTCTCTACCTTTTCCTGTCATAGTCCCAATATTCAAAGTCCCTACTCTCAGTCCCAGGCGCTTTCCTTTCCTCCTCTCTCTCTGCTTCCGAACACGCACTCCTCCTCTTCTTCTTCTTCTTGTTCTTCGACCCACAGTAGCCCGATTTCCATTAGTACCCTGTAGGTCATCAGTACCAATGGCGGTCGTTGTTAACCCGGTCCGCGACCCATCCGGTATGGTATAGTTATGGTTGACTCGCATGTTTGGTTTTGGCAAACGTTTTACGCCGGATGCCCCTCCTGACGCAACCCTCTGCATTTATCCGGGCTTGGGACCGGCACAGGGAGACACTGCTCCGTGCCCCCCCCCCCCCAAAGGCAGGCTTGGAGAGACACGGGCCAGTGCCGCCCTGAGGCTGCATTACCCTCTCTTTCTTACATTTATTATAAAAATATGCTTATCTTCCTTTTAGCTCATCACACATGTCTTTATGATTTTCAGTCCATGCCTCAGCCGGCCTGAAGCTCCACTGATGCGCATGTGCGGATGCCTCTATCTAGCGGACATAAAATAAAGACAATCATTCAAATGTGAATGAGTCGGCGTGATGCTCCGGGATGTGTGGAGCTCAGGGAGCTCCACGAGTGAGGGAGTTAAGTTAGGGCGGGGGTGCAAGTAGGCTCTAGGATTCCCCGAGTCGGGGCGAACGATGGGTTTAGAGGCGTATCGCATTGAAGATAATGGCCGCATATCCTTCTTGGACTTTTCTAAAGCCTTTGACTCGGTCGAACATCCATTTATCATAGCAACGCTCGAACATTTTGGATTTGGTTAAATATTCAGGAATGTGATCCGTGGGCTCTATGAGAATATTCATAGCTGTGTCACCCTGCCAAGCGGCACCACTCCGAGCTTCCATGTTGATGTGGGAATCCCCCAAGGTTGCCCCATCTCACCCTATTTATTTATAATTGCTACCGAAAAGCTAGCCGTTTATGTTGAAAAGAGCAACGATATCCAAAAGTTAGACGTGCTGGGGACTGAAATTGTTATTAGCCTGCTGGCAGATGACACAACCTTAGTTTTGAAAAATGAACATCAAGTCCCAATAAGTGCCGAAAACAACCAAAACATTCTCCAAGGCTTCAGGATTGTCATTAAACTTAAAGAAATGCAAACTTCTTGCGCTGCATGACTCGCCACTAAAGGAAATCAGCGATGTTTCTATGAAATCAGAAATAAAATACTTGAGCATTTTCCTATCCAAGGACCAAACGTTAAATCAATCCAGGAACATTGAATCTAAACTGAATCAAAGTAAAGCTTAATTCTAATATATGGCTCCAGAGAGATTTATCAATATTAGGCCGGATATATTTGACTAAAATGGATGTGTTTATCCAGATGTATATACCCAGCGTATTCCAATGCTGCTCCAAATCAACTCGTAAAATCTGTTAACCAAATCAATTTCAACTTTATCTGGAGGAACAGACCACACCATCTAAGAAAAATCACATATGGTGAAAGAAACAAGTGAAGGAGGGCTGAAAGTGATAGAGTCGGACTGCTTGAATGGGACATTGAAGGTGAACTGGTTGAAATCCTGGATCAAACCTCATCGTTCTTTCTGGTATTGTACTCCAAACTACTTATTCAACAAAGTCGGCGGCCTGAGTCTTCTGCTTATCTCTGACTTGGATATCAACAAGATTCCTGTCAAATGTTCAGAGTTCCATAAACAAATATTATTATACTGGAAAATGATATACGTACACAATTTCTCACCACACAGTATAATAGTTTGGAACAATCGATATGTACTGCATGGCAACAAACCTCTGTTTTACAAGGAATGCTTTGAGAAAGGTATATGGTCGATAATTGACTTGATGGATGACACTGGCAGTCCTCTGGACAATGAGCAGTTCTGTACTACACACAGATTCAAGCCTCCCATATTAGAGTTGCTAAAGTTACGAAACGCACTGCCTCGACAATTTGTATTCCTGACCAAAAATATAATGACGCACCGAACCGTACAACCACAGTTACCCCGACTATCACTCCAGGGAATCTCAATTGTGGACAGAAAGCGCGGCAACTCCTTTATTAGGAAATGTTTCACAGGAAACTTATTCCCTGGACGTCAAAAAAAAAAAAAAAGGATATTTTAAATAAATTTGATGAGGAATCGATTGCCACGCTGCGAACCATGTATCTGACTCTACCCATACCCCCAAGGCAAAAGAGACCCACTTCAAAATTATGACTGACATCTACCCATCTAAGGAATTATCGAGGGTACGCTTTAATTTTGAAGATAATATTTGTACATTTTGTGAAGACAACATTGAAACCACTGACCATATATTTTTTCTCCTTCTCATTCCATCGTCACCAGTTTCCTTCTCAAAAGATGATATAACATTCTGTTTACTTATAAGCAACATAACAGATGAACTCTGTGTCAATGTTCTTTTAGGCCTGGCCAAGTTCTTCATTCACAAGAACAGAATGCAAAAATGCTCCCCAAATTTTAATGTCTTCATAAACGATTTTGAAATATAAAAAAAAAAAAAAAAAATCCTTAAAACTTATAGAAAAATCCAAAAACTAAAAAATATAGTTACCCATGTCCGAGGTTCCTTTTTTTTTTGGTAAAAAAAAAAAACAAAAAAAAAAAAACAACTTGATTACATGTTACATTCCCCTTGCATTTTTTTTTTTATTTTTTCGTTTTAATTTCTTATTTGTCTATCTATTGATTTAATTACTTCCTTTTAATTTCTTTTTTTGTCTCGCACTGTAAATTTCTCACAAACCTGTAACACTATTAACTTCTCATTACATACAGAACAAATGTCCTGATGTCCGTTGCTTCCTCATCCCTGGTTGTTTCATTGACATTCAGTTCTACCTTGCTATGTTTATTTGTACATTTGTATATTTGGGTGTACTATTTATGTTCAATTAAAAACAGTTTGATGTCTGAGATTCCTTGTGAACCGCCAACTTAATTACATGTTATATTCCCCTCACAATTTTTTTTTTTCGTTTTTAATTTTATTTTTCTATCTATTTATTTAATTATATCCTTTTAATTTTCTTTTTTTGTCTAGCATTAAAAATTTCTCGCAAACCGTTAACACTATTAACTTCTGATTACTTACAGCACGAATGCGCTTATGCCCCCCCACCCATCCCGCTTTTTCCGTACGGTGGCAGACACTGAGATCGAAAGCAAATGGGTGTCATTGAAATGCAGTAACAGGGTGATAACAGCCGTGTTCGAAGTGTGTAGGGGCTTATAGGAGAGCAGAAGCACGTCACGCAATTCACCTGAGTTCGGAGGATCGGGAGTACCAGGGCCCATAGCGGAGAAGCGGAAGAGCGCAGTTATGTGTCTCTTCTCAAAGGCCGGGAAGCTGGGGGGCAGCAGGACCCCTTAGACCGGCTAATGTGAGCCTTCTCCGGACATAGATCACCCGGACTTATGACTGGAGCTCCCGGACCTCTGGGCACACACATATGTGAATGAGTGGATGAGCTAATGTTGGTTTGGTTGTGGATACGTTTCGGCCAATGCTATCAGCACAGCGATGATGAGTTCAGGTGTGTCTGTGTGTGTTTGTGTGTTTGTGTGTGTGTGTGTGTGTGTGTGTGTGCGTGTGTTTGTGTGTGTGTGAGAGTTTGTTTTTGTGGGTTGGGGGGGGTTCCCGCGGACACGGAGTACCAGGGCCTGGAGCGGATGAGGTGAGGAGCGGAGGAGAGCAGAAGCCCGGACCGTGATTCGCTTGTGTCCAGCGGTTCGGGAGTTCCAGGGCCCGAAACGGAGGAGCGGAGGAGCGGAGGACGGCAAAACCCCTTTCTGCAATTCGCCTGAGTCCGGCGGATCGGTAATACCTGGTTCCGCAGCGGAGGAGCGGAGGAGTGGAGGAG
>NW_028234000.1:57500-70000 GCF_037954325.1 Fistularia commersonii
CTTCAGGATTGTCATTAAACTTAAAGAAATGCAAACTTCTTGCGCTGCATGACTCGCCACTAAAGGAAATCAGCGATGTTTCCATGAAATCAGAAATAAAATACTTGAGCATTTTCCTATCCAAGGACCAAACGTTAAATCAATCCAGGAACATTGAATCTAAACTGAATCAAAGTAAAGCTTAATTCTAATATATGGCTCCAGAGAGATTTATCAATATTAGGCCGGATATATTTGACTAAAATGGATGTGTTTATCCAGATGTATATACCCAGCGTATTCCAATGCTGCTCCAAATCAACTCGTAAAATCTGTTAACCAAATCAATTTCAACTTTATCTGGAGGAACAGACCACACCATCTAAGAAAAATCACATATGGTGAAAGAAACAAGTGAAGGAGGGCTGAAAGTGATAGAGTCGGACTGCTTGAATGGGACATTGAAGGTGAACTGGTTGAAATCCTGGATCAAACCTCATCGTTCTTTCTGGTATTGTACTCCAAACTACTTATTCAACAAAGTCGGCGGCCTGAGTCTTCTGCTTATCTCTGACTTGGATATCAACAAGATTCCTGTCAAATGTTCAGAGTTCCATAAACAAATATTATTATACTGGAAAATGATATACGTACACAATTTCTCACCACACAGTATAATAGTTTGGAACAATCGATATGTACTGCATGGCAACAAACCTCTGTTTTACAAGGAATGCTTTGAGAAAGGTATATGGTCGATAATTGACTTGATGGATGACACTGGCAGTCCTCTGGACAATGAGCAGTTCTGTACTACACACAGATTCAAGCCTCCCATATTAGAGTTGCTAAAGTTACGAAACGCACTGCCTCGACAATTTGTATTCCTGACCAAAAATATAATGACGCACCGAACCGTACAACCACAGTTACCCCGACTATCACTCCAGGGAATCTCAATTGTGGACAGAAAGCGCGGCAACTCCTTTATTAGGAAATGTTTCACAGGAAACTTATTCCCTGGACGTCAAAAAAAAAAAAAAGGATATTTTAAATAAATTTGATGAGGAATCGATTGCCACGCTGCGAACCATGTATCTGACTCTACCCATACCCCCAAGGCAAAAGAGACCCACTTCAAAATTATGACTGACATCTACCCATCTAAGGAATTATCGAGGGTACGCTTTAATTTTGAAGATAATATTTGTACATTTTGTGAAGACAACATTGAAACCACTGACCATATATTTTTTCTCCTTCTCATTCCATCGTCACCAGTTTCCTTCTCAAAAGATGATATAACATTCTGTTTACTTATAAGCAACATAACAGATGAACTCTGTGTCAATGTTCTTTTAGGCCTGGCCAAGTTCTTCATTCACAAGAACAGAATGCAAAAATGCTCCCCAAATTTTAATGTCTTCATAAACGATTTTGAAATATAAAAAAAAAAAAAAAAAAATCCTTAAAACTTATGGAAAAATCCAAAAACTAAAAAATATAGTTACCCATGTCCGAGGTTCCTTTTTTTTTTGGTAAAAAAAAAAAAACAAAAAAAAAAAAACAACTTGATTACATGTTACATTCCCCTTGCAATTTTTTTTTTTTTTTTTCGTTTTAATTTCTTATTTGTCTATCTATTGATTTAATTACTTCCTTTTAATTTCTTTTTTTGTCTCGCACTGTAAATTTCTCACAAACCTGTAACACTATTAACTTCTCATTACATACAGAACAAATGTCCTGATGTCCGTTGCTTCCTCATCCCTGGTTGTTTCATTGACATTCAGTTCTACCTTGCTATGTTTATTTGTACATTTGTATATTTGGGTGTACTATTTATGTTCAATTAAAAACAGTTTGATGTCTGAGATTCCTTGTGAACCGCCAACTTAATTACATGTTATATTCCCCTCACAATTTTTTTTTTTCGTTTTTAATTTTATTTTTCTATCTATTTATTTAATTATATCCTTCTAATTTTCTTTTTTTGTCTAGCATTAAAAATTTCTCGCAAACCGTTAACACTATTAACTTCTGATTACTTACACCACGAATGCGCTTATGCCCCCCCACCCATCCCGCTTTTTCCGTACGGAGGCAGACACTGAGATCGAAAGCAAATGGGTGTCATTGAAATGCAGTAACAGGGTGATAACAGCCGTGTTCGAAGTGTGTAGGGGCTTATAGGAGAGCAGAAGCACGTCACGCAATTCACCTGAGTTCGGAGGATCGGGAGTACCAGGGCCCATAGCGGAGAAGCGGAAGAGCGGAGTTATGTGTCTCTTCTCAAAGGCGGGGAAACTGGGGGGCAGCAGGACCCCTTAGACCGGCTAATGTGAGTCTTCTCCGGACATAGATCACCCGGACTTATGACTGGAGCTCCCGGACCTCTGGGCACACACATATGTGAATGAGTGGATGAGCTAATGTTGGTTTGGTTGTGGATACGTTTCGGCCAATGCTATCAGCACAGCTATGATTATCCCCAGAACGTTGAGAACGAGCTCCCGGAACTCCAGACATGCGTATATAAAAGAGTGGAATTAAGGTGTGTGTGTGTGTGTGTGTGTGTGTGTGTGTGTGTGTGTGTATACGTGTGGGACAGAAGTAATGTTGGGGACAGAAATTGTTATTAGCCTGCTGGCAGATGACACAACCTTAGTTTTGAAAAATGAACATCAAGTCCCAATAAGTGCTGAAAACAACCAAAACATTCTCCAAGGCTTCAGGATTGTCATTAAACTTAAAGAAATGCAAACTTCTTGCGCTGCATGACTCGCCACTAAAGGAAATCAGCGATGTTTCCATGAAATCAGAAATAAAATACTTGAGCATTTTCCTATCCAAGGACCAAACGTTAAATCAATCCAGGAACATTGAATCTAAACTGAATCAAAGTAAAGCTTAATTCTAATATATGGCTCCAGAGAGATTTATCAATATTAGGCCGGATATATTTGACTAAAATGGATGTGTTTATCCAGATGTATATACCCAGCGTATTCCAATGCTGCTCCAAATCAACTCGTAAAATCTGTTAACCAAATCAATTTCAACTTTATCTGGAGGAACAGACCACACCATCTAAGAAAAATCACATATGGTGAAAGAAACAAGTGAAGGAGGGCTGAAAGTGATAGAGTCGGACTGCTTGAATGGGACATTGAAGGTGAACTGGTTGAAATCCTGGATCAAACCTCATCGTTCTTTCTGGTATTGTACTCCAAACTACTTATTCAACAAAGTCGGCGGCCTGAGTCTTCTGCTTATCTCTGACTTGGATATCAACAAGATTCCTGTCAAATGTTCAGAGTTCCATAAACAAATATTATTATACTGGAAAATGATATACGTACACAATTTCTCACCACACAGTATAATAGTTTGGAACAATCGATATGTACTGCATGGCAACAAACCTCTGTTTTACAAGGAATGCTTTGAGAAAGGTATATGGTCGATAATTGACTTGATGGATGACACTGGCAGTCCTCTGGACAATGAGCAGTTCTGTACTACACACAGATTCAAGCCTCCCATATTAGAGTTGCTAAAGTTACGAAACGCACTGCCTCGACAATTTGTATTCCTGACCAAAAATATAATGACGCACCGAACCGTACAACCACAGTTACCCCGACTATCACTCCAGGGAATCTCAATTGTGGACAGAAAGCGCGGCAACTCCTTTATTAGGAAATGTTTCACAGGAAACTTATTCCCTGGACGTCAAAAAAAAAAAAAAGGATATTTTAAATAAATTTGATGAGGAATCGATTGCCACGCTGCGAACCATGTATCTGACTCTACCCATACCCCCAAGGCAAAAGAGACCCACTTCAAAATTATGACTGACATCTACCCATCTAAGGAATTATCGAGGGTACGCTTTAATTTTGAAGATAATATTTGTACATTTTGTGAAGACAACATTGAAACCACTGACCATATATTTTTTCTCCTTCTCATTCCATCGTCACCAGTTTCCTTCTCAAAAGATGATATAACATTCTGTTTACTTATAAGCAACATAACAGATGAACTCTGTGTCAATGTTCTTTTAGGCCTGGCCAAGTTCTTCATTCACAAGAACAGAATGCAAAAATGCTCCCCAAATTTTAATGTCTTCATAAACGATTTTGAAATATAAAAAAAAAAAAAAAAAATCCTTAAAACTTATGGAAAAATCCAAAAACTAAAAAATATAGTTACCCATGTCCGAGGTTCCTTTTTTTTTTGGTAAAAAAAAAAAACAAAAAAAAAAAAACAACTTGATTACATGTTACATTCCCCTTGCAATTTTTTTTTTTTTTTTTTCGTTTTAATTTCTTATTTGTCTATCTATTGATTTAATTACTTCCTTTTAATTTCTTTTTTTGTCTCGCACTGTAAATTTCTCACAAACCTGTAACACTATTAACTTCTCATTACATACAGAACAAATGTCCTGATGTCCGTTGCTTCCTCATCCCTGGTTGTTTCATTGACATTCAGTTCTACCTTGCTATGTTTATTTGTACATCTGTATATTTGGGTGTACTATTTATGTTCAATTAAAAACAGTTTGATGTCTGAGATTCCTTGTGAACCGCCAACTTAATTACATGTTATATTCCCCTCACAATTTTTTTTTTTCGTTTTTAATTTTATTTTTCTATCTATTTATTTAATTATATCCTTTTAATTTTCTTTTTTTGTCTAGCATTAAAAATTTCTCGCAAACCGTTAACACTATTAACTTCTGATTACTTACACCACGAATGCGCTTATGCCCCCCCACCCATCCCGCTTTTTCCGTACGGAGGCAGACACTGAGATCGAAAGCAAATGGGTGTCATTGAAATGCAGTAACAGGGTGATAACAGCCGTGTTCGAAGTGTGTAGGGGCTTATAGGAGAGCAGAAGCACGTCACGCAATTCACCTGAGTTCGGAGGATCGGGAGTACCAGGGCCCATAGCGGAGAAGCGGAAGAGCGGAGTTATGTGTCTCTTCTCAAAGGCCGGGAAGCTGGGGGGCAGCAGGACCCCTTAGAGCGGCTAATGTGAGCCTTCTCCGGACATAGATCACCCGGACTTATGACTGGAGCTCCCGGACCTCCGGGCACACACATATGTGAATGAGTGGATGAGCTAATGTCGGTTTGGTTGTGGATACGTTTCGGCCAATGCTATCAGCACAGCTATGATTATCCCCAGAACGTTGAGAACGAGCTCCCGGAACTCCAGACATGCGTATATAAAAGAGTGGAATTAAGGTGTGTGTGTGTGTGTGTGTGTGTGTGTGTGTGTGTATACGTGTGGGACAGAAGTAATGTTGGGGACAGAAATTGTTATTAGCCTGCTGGCAGATGACACAACCTTAGTTTTGAAAAATGAACATCAAGTCCCAATAAGTGCTGAAAAAAACCAAAACATTCTCCAAGGCTTCAGGATTGTCATTAAACTTAAAGAAATGCAAACTTCTTGCGCTGCATGACTCGCCACTAAAGGAAATCAGCGATGTTTCTATGAAATCAGAAATAAAATACTTGAGCATTTTCCTATCCAAGGACCAAACGTTAAATCAATCCAGGAACATTGAATCTAAACTGAATCAAAGTAAAGCTTAATTCTAATATATGGCTCCAGAGAGATTTATCAATATTAGGCCGGATATATTTGACTAAAATGGATGTGTTTATCCAGATGTATATACCCAGCGTATTCCAATGCTGCTCCAAATCAACTCGTAAAATCTGTTAACCAAATCAATTTCAACTTTATCTGGAGGAACAGACCACACCATCTAAGAAAAATCACATATGGTGAAAGAAACAAGTGAAGGAGGGCTGAAAGTGATAGAGTCGGACTGCTTGAATGGGACATTGAAGGTGAACTGGTTGAAATCCTGGATCAAACCTCATCGTTCTTTCTGGTATTGTACTCCAAACTACTTATTCAACAAAGTCGGCGGCCTGAGTCTTCTGCTTATCTCTGACTTGGATATCAACAAGATTCCTGTCAAATGTTCAGAGTTCCATAAACAAATATTATTATACTGGAAAATGATATACGTACACAATTTCTCACCACACAGTATAATAGTTTGGAACAATCGATATGTACTGCATGGCAACAAACCTCTGTTTTACAAGGAATGCTTTGAGAAAGGTATATGGTCGATAATTGACTTGATGGATGACACTGGCAGTCCTCTGGACAATGAGCAGTTCTGTACTACACACAGATTCAAGCCTCCCATATTAGAGTTGCTAAAGTTACGAAACGCACTGCCTCGACAATTTGTATTCCTGACCAAAAATATAATGACGCACCGAACCGTACAACCACAGTTACCCCGACTATCACTCCAGGGAATCTCAATTGTGGACAGAAAGCGCGGCAACTCCTTTATTAGGAAATGTTTCACAGGAAACTTATTCCCTGGACGTCAAAAAAAAAAAAAAGGATATTTTAAATAAATTTGATGAGGAATCGATTGCCACGCTGCGAACCATGTATCTGACTCTACCCATACCCCCAAGGCAAAAGAGACCCACTTCAAAATTATGACTGACATCTACCCATCTAAGGAATTATCGAGGGTACGCTTTAATTTTGAAGATAATATTTGTACATTTTGTGAAGACAACATTGAAACCACTGACCATATATTTTTTCTCCTTCTCATTCCATCGTCACCAGTTTCCTTCTCAAAAGATGATATAACATTCTGTTTACTTATAAGCAACATAACAGATGAACTCTGTGTCAATGTTCTTTTAGGCCTGGCCAAGTTCTTCATTCACAAGAACAGAATGCAAAAATGCTCCCCAAATTTTAATGTCTTCATAAACGATTTTGAAATATAAAAAAAAAAAAAAAAAAAATCCTTAAAACTTATGGAAAAATCCAAAAACTAAAAAATATAGTTACCCATGTCCGAGGTTCCTTTTTTTTTTGGTAAAAAAAAAAAAACAAAAAAAAAAAAACAACTTGATTACATGTTACATTCCCCTTGCAATTTTTTTTTTTTTTTTTCGTTTTAATTTCTTATTTGTCTATCTATTGATTTAATTACTTCCTTTTAATTTCTTTTTTTGTCTCGCACTGTAAATTTCTCACAAACCTGTAACACTATTAACTTCTCATTACATACAGAACAAATGTCCTGATGTCCGTTGCTTCCTCATCCCTGGTTGTTTCATTGACATTCAGTTCTACCTTGCTATGTTTATTTGTACATTTGTATATTTGGGTGTACTATTTATGTTCAATTAAAAACAGTTTGATGTCTGAGATTCCTTGTGAACCGCCAACTTAATTACATGTTATATTCCCCTCACAATTTTTTTTTTTCGTTTTTAATTTTATTTTTCTATCTATTTATTTAATTATATCCTTTTAATTTTCTTTTTTTGTCTAGCATTAAAAATTTCTCGCAAACCGTTAACACTATTAACTTCTGATTACTTACAGCACGAATGCGCTTATGCCCCCCCACCCATCCCGCTTTTTCCGTACGGAGGCAGACACTGAGATCGAAAGCAAATGGGTGTCATTGAAATGCAGTAACAGGGTGATAACAGCCGTGTTCGAAGTGTGTAGGGGCTTATAGTAGAGCAGAAGCACGTCACGCAATTCACCTGAGTTCGGAGGATCGGGAGTACCAGGGCCCATAGCGGAGAAGCGGAAGAGCGGAGTTATGTGTCTCTTCTCAAAGGCGGGGAAGCTGGGGGGCAGCAGGACCCCTTAGACCGGCTAATGTGAGCCTACTCCGGACAGATATCACCCGGAGTTATGACTGGAGCTCCCGGACCTCTGGGCACACACATATATGAACGAGTGGATGAGCTAATGTTGGTTTGGTTGTGGATACGTTTCGGCCAATGCTATCAGCACAGCTATGATTATCCCCAGAACGTTGAGAACGAGCTCCCGGAACTCCAGACATGCGTATATAAAAGAGTGGAATTAAGGTGTGTGTGTGTGTGTGTGTGTGTGTGTGTGTGTGTGTATACGTGTGGGACAGAAGTAATGTTGGGGACAGAAATTGTTATTAGCCTGCTGGCAGATGACACAACCTTAGTTTTGAAAAATGAACATCAAGTCCCAATAAGTGCTGAAAAAAACCAAAACATTCTCCAAGGCTTCAGGATTGTCATTAAACTTAAAGAAATGCAAACTTCTTGCGCTGCATGACTCGCCACTAAAGGAAATCAGCGATGTTTCTATGAAATCAGAAATAAAATACTTGAGCATTTTCCTATCCAAGGACCAAACGTTAAATCAATCCAGGAACATTGAATCTAAACTGAATCAAAGTAAAGCTTAATTCTAATATATGGCTCCAGAGAGATTTATCAATATTAGGCCGGATATATTTGACTAAAATGGATGTGTTTATCCAGATGTATATACCCAGCGTATTCCAATGCTGCTCCAAATCAACTCGTAAAATCTGTTAACCAAATCAATTTCAACTTTATCTGGAGGAACAGACCACACCATCTAAGAAAAATCACATATGGTGAAAGAAACAAGTGAAGGAGGGCTGAAAGTGATAGAGTCGGACTGCTTGAATGGGACATTGAAGGTGAACTGGTTGAAATCCTGGATCAAACCTCATCGTTCTTTCTGGTATTGTACTCCAAACTACTTATTCAACAAAGTCGGCGGCCTGAGTCTTCTGCTTATCTCTGACTTGGATATCAACAAGATTCCTGTCAAATGTTCAGAGTTCCATAAACAAATATTATTATACTGGAAAATGATATACGTACACAATTTCTCACCACACAGTATAATAGTTTGGAACAATCGATATGTACTGCATGGCAACAAACCTCTGTTTTACAAGGAATGCTTTGAGAAAGGTATATGGTCGATAATTGACTTGATGGATGACACTGGCAGTCCTCTGGACAATGAGCAGTTCTGTACTACACACAGATTCAAGCCTCCCATATTAGAGTTGCTAAAGTTACGAAACGCACTGCCTCGACAATTTGTATTCCTGACCAAAAATATAATGACGCACCGAACCGTACAACCACAGTTACCCCGACTATCACTCCAGGGAATCTCAATTGTGGACAGAAAGCGCGGCAACTCCTTTATTAGGAAATGTTTCACAGGAAACTTATTCCCTGGACGTCAAAAAAAAAAAAAAGGATATTTTAAATAAATTTGATGAGGAATCGATTGCCACGCTGCGAACTATGTATCTGACTCTACCCATACCCCCAAGGCAAAAGAGACCCACTTCAAAATTATGACTGACATCTACCCATCTAAGGAATTATCGAGGGTACGCTTTAATTTTGAAGATAATATTTGTACATTTTGTGAAGACAACATTGAAACCACTGACCATATATTTTTTCTCCTTCTCATTCCATCGTCACCAGTTTCCTTCTCAAAAGATGATATAACATTCTGTTTACTTATAAGCAACATAACAGATGAACTCTGTGTCAATGTTCTTTTAGGCCTGGCCAAGTTCTTCATTCACAAGAACAGAATGCAAAAATGCTCCCCAAATTTTAATGTCTTCATAAACGATTTTGAAATATAAAAAAAAAAAAAAAAATCCTTAAAACTTATGGAAAAATCCGAAAACAAAAAAATATAGTTACCCATGTCCGAGGTTCCTTTTTTTTTTGGTAAAAAAAAAAAAAAAAACAAAAAAAACAACTTGATTACATGTTACATTCCCCTTGCAATTTTTTTTTTTTTTTTCGTTTTAATTTCTTATTTGTCTATCTATTGATTTAATTACTTCCTTTTAATTTCTTTTTTTGTCTCGCACTGTAAATTTCTCACAAACCTGTAACACTATTAACTTCTCATTACATACAGAACAAATGTCCTGATGTCCGTTGCTTCCTCATCCCTGGTTGTTTCATTGACATTCAGTTCTACCTTGCTATGTTTATTTGTACATTTGTATATTTGGGTGTACTATTTATGTTCAATTAAAAACAGTTTGATGTCTGAGATTCCTTGTGAACCGCCAACTTAATTACATGTTATATTCCCCTCACAATTTTTTTTTTTCGTTTTTAATTTTATTTTTCTATCTATTTATTTAATTATATCCTTCTAATTTTCTTTTTTTGTCTAGCATTAAAAATTTCTCGCAAACCGTTAACACTATTAACTTCTGATTACTTACAGCACGAATGCGCTTATGCCCCCCCACCCATCCCGCTTTTTCCGTACGGAGGCAGACACTGAGATCGAAAGCAAATGGGTGTCATTGAAATGCAGTAACAGGGTGATAACAGCCGTGTTCGAAGTGTGTAGGGGCTTATAGGAGAGCAGAAGCACGTCACGCAATTCACCTGAGTTCGGAGGATCGGGAGTACCAGGGCCCATAGCGGAGAAGCGGAAGAGCGGAGTTATGTGTCTCTTCTCAAAGGCGGGGAAGCTGGGGGGCAGCAGGACCCCTTAGACCGGCTAAGGTGAGCCTACTCCGGACAGAGATCACCCGGAGTTATGACTGGAGCTCCCGGACCTCTGGGCACACACATATGTGAATGACTGGATGAGCTAATGTTGGTTTGGTTGTGGATACGTTTCGGCCAATGCTATCAGCACAGCGATGATGAGTTCAGGTGTGTCTGTGTGTGTTTGTGTGTTTGTGTGTGTGTGTGTGTGTGTGTGTGTGTGTGCGTGTGTTTGTGTGTGTGTGAGAGTTTGTTTTTGTGGGTTGGGGGGGGTTCCCGCGGACACGGAGTACCAGGGCCTGGAGCGGATGAGGTGAGGAGCGGAGGAGAGCAGAAGCCCGGACCGTGATTCGCTTGTGTCCAGCGGTTCGGGAGTTCCAGGGCCCGAAACGGAGGAGCGGAGGAGCGGAGGAGCGGAGGAGCGGAGGAGCGGAGGAGCGGAGGACAGCAAAACCCCTTTCTGCAATTCGCCTGAGTCCGGCGGATCGGTAGTACCTGGTTCCGCAGCGGATGAGCGGAGGAGTGGAGGAGATGTTTATCTTCTCAGAGGCGGCGAGGGGGGGGGGGCAGGACCCCTTACCCTTATCCCCCCCGGACGTTTGAGTGGAGCTCCCGGACCTCCGGGCACGCACATGCGAATGACTGGATCACAGGGAGTGCCAGGGCCTGGAGCGGATGAGCAGAGGAGAGGCGGAGGGCAGAAGCCCGGCCCTGTTCAAGAGTTCCAGGGTCCAAAGCGGGGGAGCGAAGAAGCGGAGGAGGGGAGGAGAGCAGAAGAGCAAAAAACTGGCCCGGAATTCACCGAAGTCCCGCGGATCGGGAGTTCCAGGGCCCGGAGCGGAAGAGCGGAGGAGCGGAGGAGAGGAGGAGCGGAGCAAAGCTAAGCCCGTCTTAACAACAAGGAAATTACAGATGAGGCTATAATTTCTAATGAAAACTTTAAATTCTATAGCCACGTATACACTTCGACATTGTCAAAAAGCGATTGTGACTCCTTTCCATTAAATATTCCTCAATATATCCCAAAAATAAACAACAAACAATATATGTTTGTTTATATATGTTTATATATAAACAACAAAAAATATACAGTTTGATGTCTGAGATTCCTTGTGAATCGCCAACTTAATTACATGTCGTATTCCCCTTGCATTTTTTTTTTTTGGTTTTAATTTCATTTGTCTATCTATTTATCTAATTATTTCCTTTTAATTTCGTTTTTTGTCTAGCACTGTAAATTTCTCACAAACCTGTAACACTATTAACTTCTCATTACATACAGAACAAATGTCCTCATGTCCGTTGCTTCCTCATGCCTGGTTGTTTCATTGACATTCAGTTCTACCTTGCTATGTTTATTTGTACATTTGTATATTTGGGTGTACTATTTATGTTCAATTAAAAACAGTTTGATGTCTGAGATTCCCTGTGAACCGCCAACTTAATTACATGTTATATTCCCCTCACAATTTTTTTTTTTTCGTTTTTAATTTTATTTTTCTATCTATTTATTTAATTATATCCTTTTAATTTTCTTTTTTTGTCTAGCATTAAAAATTTCTCGCAAACCGTTAACACTATTAACTTCTGATTACTTACAGCACGAATGCGCTTATGCCCCCCCACCCCCCACCCCCCCGCTTTTTCCGTACGGTGGCAGACACTGAGATCGAAAGCAAATGGGTGTCATTGAAATGCAGTAACAGGGTGATAACAGCCGTGTTCGAAGTGTGTAGGGGCTTATAGTAGAGCAGAAGCACGTCACGCAATTCACCTGAGTTCGGAGGATCGGGAGTACCAGGGCCCATAGCGGAGAAGCGGAAGAGCGGAGTTATGTGTCTCTTCTCAAAGGCCGGGAAGCTGGGGGGCAGCAGGACCCCTTAGAGCGGCTAATGTGAGCCTTCTCCGGACATAGATCACCCGGACTTATGACTGGAGCTCCCGGACCTCTGGGCACACACATATGTGAATGAGTGGATGAGCTAATGTTGGTTTGGTTGTGGAAACGTTTCGGCCAATGCTATTAGCACAGCTATGATGAGTTCAGGTGTGTCTGTGTGTGTTTGTGTGTTTGTGTGTGTGTGT
>NW_028234000.1:77500-105000 GCF_037954325.1 Fistularia commersonii
CCGCCATCTTTACCTTTCGCCGCATCTCCCTGAACTGCTTTCTGTTCTCTTCAGTCCTCTCAGTATCCCACTTCTTCTTCGCTAACCGCTTTCTCCGTATATACTCCTGCACTTCCTCATTCCACCACCAAGTCTCCTTATCAACTTTCCTTCCAGATGACAAACCGAGTACTCTTCTACCTGTCTCCCTGATAACACTAGCTGTTGTTGTCCAATCATCTGGCAGCTCACCCTGACCACCCAGACCCTTTCTCAACTCCTCCCTGAAAACCGTGCAACGCTCCTCCCTTTTCAGCTTCCACCACTTTGTCCTCTGCTCTGCCTTTGTCCTCGTCATCTACCTTGTCACCAGAGTCGTCGCACAAACCGCCATCCTATGCTGTCTGGCTACACGCCCACCTACAACTACTTTGCAGTCACCGATCTCTTTCAGGTTACCTCGTCTATACAAGATGTAGTCTACCTGCGTGCTCCTACCTCCGCTCTTATAAGTTACCCTATGTTCCTGTTTTTTCTGGAAAAAGGTATTCACTACACCCATTTCCATCCCTTTTGCAAAATCTACCACCATCTGTCCCTCTGCATTCCTATCCTGGATACCATATCTGCCCATCACTTCTTCATCCCCTCTATTGCCTTCACCAACATGTCCATTGAAGTCTGCACCAATTACCACTCTCTCATTTCTGGGAATATTCTGCATCACTTCATCCAACTCATTCCAGAACTTCTCCTTCTCTTCAGGTTCACATCCCACCTGTGGCGCATAGCCACTAACAACACTGAGCATCACACCTTCAATTTCCAATTTCAGACTCATAAGTCTATCTGACATTCTTTTCACCTCTAGGACGTTCCTTACAAACTCCTCCTTCAAGATGACTCCTACTCCATTTCTCTTCTTGTCAGCACCATAATAGTATAACTTAAAGCCTGCTCCTAAGCTTCTAGCCTTACTACCCTTCCACCTGGTCTCCTGGACACACAGTATATCCAGCTTCCTTCTCTGCATCGTGTCCATCAACTCTCTACCTTTTCCTGTCATAGTCCCAATATTCAAAGTCCCTACTCTCAGTCCCAGGCTCTTTCCTTTCCTCCTCTCTCTCTGCTTCCGAACACGCACTCCTCCTCTTCTTCTTCTTCTTGTTCTTCGACCCACAGTAGCCCGATTTCCATTAGTACCCTGTAGGTCATCAGTACCAATGGCGGTCGTTGTTAACCCGGTCCGCGACCCATCCGGTATGGTATAGTTATGGTTGACTCGCATGTTTGGTTTTGGCAAACGTTTTACGCCGGATGCCCCTCCTGACGCAACCCTCTGCATTTATCCGGGCTTGGGACCGGCACAGGGAGACACTGCTCCGTGCCCCCCCCCCCCCCAAAGGCAGGCTTGGAGAGACACGGGCCAGTGCCGCCCTGAGGCTGCATTACCCTCTCTTTCTTACATTTATTATAAAAATATGCTTATCTTCCTTTTAGCTCATCACACATGTCTTTATGATTTTCAGTCCATGCCTCAGCCGGCCTGAAGCTCCACTGATGCGCATGTGCGGATGCCTCTATCTAGCGGACATAAAATAAAGACAATCATTCAAATGTGAATGAGTCGGCGTGATGCTCCGGGATGTGTGGAGCTCAGGGAGCTCCACGAGTGAGGGAGTTAAGTTAGGGCGGGGGTGCAAGTAGGCTCTAGGATTCCCCGAGTCGGGGCGAGCGATGGGTTTAGAGGCGTATCGCATTGAAGATAATGGCCGCATATCCTTCTTGGACTTTTCTAAAGCCTTTGACTCGGTCGAACATCCATTTATCATAGCAACGCTCGAACATTTTGGATTTGGTTAAATATTCAGGAATGTGATCCGTGGGCTCTATGAGAATATTCATAGCTGTGTCACCCTGCCAAGCGGCACCACTCCGAGCTTCCATGTTGATGTGGGAATCCCCCAAGGTTGCCCCATCTCACCCTATTTATTTATAATTGCTACCGAAATGCTAGCCGTTTATGTTGAAAAGAGCAACGATATCCAAAAGTTAGACGTGCTGGGGACTGAAATTGTTATTAGCCTGCTGGCAGATGACACAACCTTAGTTTTGAAAAATGAACATCAAGTCCCAATAAGTGCCGAAAACAACCAAAACATTCTCCAAGGCTTCAGGATTGTCATTAAACTTAAAGAAATGCAAACTTCTTGCGCTGCATGACTCGCCACTAAAGGAAATCAGCGATGTTTCCATGAAATCAGAAATAAAATACTTGAGCATTTTCCTATCCAAGGACCAAACGTTAAATCAATCCAGGAACATTGAATCTAAACTGAATCAAAGTAAAGCTTAATTCTAATATATGGCTCCAGAGAGATTTATCAATATTAGGCCGGATATATTTGACTAAAATGGATGTGTTTATCCAGATGTATATACCCAGCGTATTCCAATGCTGCTCCAAATCAACTCGTAAAATCTGTTAACCAAATCAATTTCAACTTTATCTGGAGGAACAGACCACACCATCTAAGAAAAATCACATATGGTGAAAGAAACAAGTGAAGGAGGGCTGAAAGTGATAGAGTCGGACTGCTTGAATGGGACATTGAAGGTGAACTGGTTGAAATCCTGGATCAAACCTCATCGTTCTTTCTGGTATTGTACTCCAAACTACTTATTCAACAAAGTCGGCGGCCTGAGTCTTCTGCTTATCTCTGACTTGGATATCAACAAGATTCCTGTCAAATGTTCAGAGTTCCATAAACAAATATTATTATACTGGAAAATGATATACGTACACAATTTCTCACCACACAGTATAATAGTTTGGAACAATCGATATGTACTGCATGGCAACAAACCTCTGTTTTACAAGGAATGCTTTGAGAAAGGTATATGGTCGATAATTGACTTGATGGATGACACTGGCAGTCCTCTGGACAATGAGCAGTTCTGTACTACACACAGATTCAAGCCTCCCATATTAGAGTTGCTAAAGTTACGAAACGCACTGCCTCGACAATTTGTATTCCTGACCAAAAATATAATGACGCACCGAACCGTACAACCACAGTTACCCCGACTATCACTCCAGGGAATCTCAATTGTGGACAGAAAGCGCGGCAACTCCTTTATTAGGAAATGTTTCACAGGAAACTTATTCCCTGGACGTCAAAAAAAAAAAAAGGATATTTTAAATAAATTTGATGAGGAATCGATTGCCACGCTGCGAACCATGTATCTGACTCTACCCATACCCCCAAGGCAAAAGAGACCCACTTCAAAATTATGACTGACATCTACCCATCTAAGGAATTATCGAGGGTACGCTTTAATTTTGAAGATAATATTTGTACATTTTGTGAAGACAACATTGAAACCACTGACCATATATTTTTTCTCCTTCTCATTCCATCGTCACCAGTTTCCTTCTCAAAAGATGATATAACATTCTGTTTACTTATAAGCAACATAACAGATGAACTCTGTGTCAATGTTCTTTTAGGCCTGGCCAAGTTCTTCATTCACAAGAACAGAATGCAAAAATGCTCCCCAAATTTTAATGTCTTCATAAACGATTTTGAAATATAAAAAAAAAAAAAAAAAAATCCTTAAAACTTATGGAAAAATCCAAAAACTAAAAAATATAGTTACCCATGTCCGAGGTTCCTTTTTTTTTTGGTAAAAAAAAAAAAACAAAAAAAAAAAAACAACTTGATTACATGTTACATTCCCCTTGCAATTTTTTTTTTTTTTTTTCGTTTTAATTTCTTATTTGTCTATCTATTGATTTAATTACTTCCTTTTAATTTCTTTTTTTGTCTCGCACTGTAAATTTCTCACAAACCTGTAACACTATTAACTTCTCATTACATACAGAACAAATGTCCTGATGTCCGTTGCTTCCTCATCCCTGGTTGTTTCATTGACATTCAGTTCTACCTTGCTATGTTTATTTGTACATTTGTATATTTGGGTGTACTATTTATGTTCAATTAAAAACAGTTTGATGTCTGAGATTCCTTGTGAACCGCCAACTTAATTACATGTTATATTCCCCTCACAATTTTTTTTTTTCGTTTTTAATTTTATTTTTCTATCTATTTATTTAATTATATCCTTCTAATTTTCTTTTTTTGTCTAGCATTAAAAATTTCTCGCAAACCGTTAACACTATTAACTTCTGATTACTTACACCACGAATGCGCTTATGCCCCCCCACCCATCCCGCTTTTTCCGTACGGAGGCAGACACTGAGATCGAAAGCAAATGGGTGTCATTGAAATGCAGTAACAGGGTGATAACAGCCGTGTTCGAAGTGTGTAGGGGCTTATAGGAGAGCAGAAGCACGTCACGCAATTCACCTGAGTTCGGAGGATCGGGAGTACCAGGGCCCATAGCGGAGAAGCGGAAGAGCGGAGTTATGTGTCTCTTCTCAAAGGCGGGGAAACTGGGGGGCAGCAGGACCCCTTAGACCGGCTAATGTGAGTCTTCTCCGGACATAGATCACCCGGACTTATGACTGGAGCTCCCGGACCTCTGGGCACACACATATGTGAATGAGTGGATGAGCTAATGTTGGTTTGGTTGTGGATACGTTTCGGCCAATGCTATCAGCACAGCTATGATTATCCCCAGAACGTTGAGAACGAGCTCCCGGAACTCCAGACATGCGTATATAAAAGAGTGGAATTAAGGTGTGTGTGTGTGTGTGTGTGTGTGTGTGTGTGTGTGTGTGTGTATACGTGTGGGACAGAAGTAATGTTGGGGACAGAAATTGTTATTAGCCTGCTGGCAGATGACACAACCTTAGTTTTGAAAAATGAACATCAAGTCCCAATAAGTGCTGAAAACAACCAAAACATTCTCCAAGGCTTCAGGATTGTCATTAAACTTAAAGAAATGCAAACTTCTTGCGCTGCATGACTCGCCACTAAAGGAAATCAGCGATGTTTCCATGAAATCAGAAATAAAATACTTGAGCATTTTCCTATCCAAGGACCAAACGTTAAATCAATCCAGGAACATTGAATCTAAACTGAATCAAAGTAAAGCTTAATTCTAATATATGGCTCCAGAGAGATTTATCAATATTAGGCCGGATATATTTGACTAAAATGGATGTGTTTATCCAGATGTATATACCCAGCGTATTCCAATGCTGCTCCAAATCAACTCGTAAAATCTGTTAACCAAATCAATTTCAACTTTATCTGGAGGAACAGACCACACCATCTAAGAAAAATCACATATGGTGAAAGAAACAAGTGAAGGAGGGCTGAAAGTGATAGAGTCGGACTGCTTGAATGGGACATTGAAGGTGAACTGGTTGAAATCCTGGATCAAACCTCATCGTTCTTTCTGGTATTGTACTCCAAACTACTTATTCAACAAAGTCGGCGGCCTGAGTCTTCTGCTTATCTCTGACTTGGATATCAACAAGATTCCTGTCAAATGTTCAGAGTTCCATAAACAAATATTATTATACTGGAAAATGATATACGTACACAATTTCTCACCACACAGTATAATAGTTTGGAACAATCGATATGTACTGCATGGCAACAAACCTCTGTTTTACAAGGAATGCTTTGAGAAAGGTATATGGTCGATAATTGACTTGATGGATGACACTGGCAGTCCTCTGGACAATGAGCAGTTCTGTACTACACACAGATTCAAGCCTCCCATATTAGAGTTGCTAAAGTTACGAAACGCACTGCCTCGACAATTTGTATTCCTGACCAAAAATATAATGACGCACCGAACCGTACAACCACAGTTACCCCGACTATCACTCCAGGGAATCTCAATTGTGGACAGAAAGCGCGGCAACTCCTTTATTAGGAAATGTTTCACAGGAAACTTATTCCCTGGACGTCAAAAAAAAAAAAAAGGATATTTTAAATAAATTTGATGAGGAATCGATTGCCACGCTGCGAACCATGTATCTGACTCTACCCATACCCCCAAGGCAAAAGAGACCCACTTCAAAATTATGACTGACATCTACCCATCTAAGGAATTATCGAGGGTACGCTTTAATTTTGAAGATAATATTTGTACATTTTGTGAAGACAACATTGAAACCACTGACCATATATTTTTTCTCCTTCTCATTCCATCGTCACCAGTTTCCTTCTCAAAAGATGATATAACATTCTGTTTACTTATAAGCAACATAACAGATGAACTCTGTGTCAATGTTCTTTTAGGCCTGGCCAAGTTCTTCATTCACAAGAACAGAATGCAAAAATGCTCCCCAAATTTTAATGTCTTCATAAACGATTTTGAAATATAAAAAAAAAAAAAAAAAATCCTTAAAACTTATGGAAAAATCCAAAAACTAAAAAATATAGTTACCCATGTCCGAGGTTCCTTTTTTTTTTGGTAAAAAAAAAAAACAAAAAAAAAAAAACAACTTGATTACATGTTACATTCCCCTTGCAATTTTTTTTTTTTTTTTTCGTTTTAATTTCTTATTTGTCTATCTATTGATTTAATTACTTCCTTTTAATTTCTTTTTTTGTCTCGCACTGTAAATTTCTCACAAACCTGTAACACTATTAACTTCTCATTACATACAGAACAAATGTCCTGATGTCCGTTGCTTCCTCATCCCTGGTTGTTTCATTGACATTCAGTTCTACCTTGCTATGTTTATTTGTACATCTGTATATTTGGGTGTACTATTTATGTTCAATTAAAAACAGTTTGATGTCTGAGATTCCTTGTGAACCGCCAACTTAATTACATGTTATATTCCCCTCACAATTTTTTTTTTTCGTTTTTAATTTTATTTTTCTATCTATTTATTTAATTATATCCTTTTAATTTTCTTTTTTTGTCTAGCATTAAAAATTTCTCGCAAACCGTTAACACTATTAACTTCTGATTACTTACACCACGAATGCGCTTATGCCCCCCCACCCATCCCGCTTTTTCCGTACGGAGGCAGACACTGAGATCGAAAGCAAATGGGTGTCATTGAAATGCAGTAACAGGGTGATAACAGCCGTGTTCGAAGTGTGTAGGGGCTTATAGGAGAGCAGAAGCACGTCACGCAATTCACCTGAGTTCGGAGGATCGGGAGTACCAGGGCCCATAGCGGAGAAGCGGAAGAGCGGAGTTATGTGTCTCTTCTCAAAGGCCGGGAAGCTGGGGGGCAGCAGGACCCCTTAGAGCGGCTAATGTGAGCCTTCTCCGGACATAGATCACCCGGACTTATGACTGGAGCTCCCGGACCTCCGGGCACACACATATGTGAATGAGTGGATGAGCTAATGTCGGTTTGGTTGTGGATACGTTTCGGCCAATGCTATCAGCACAGCTATGATTATCCCCAGAACGTTGAGAACGAGCTCCCGGAACTCCAGACATGCGTATATAAAAGAGTGGAATTAAGGTGTGTGTGTGTGTGTGTGTGTGTGTGTGTGTGTGTATACGTGTGGGACAGAAGTAATGTTGGGGACAGAAATTGTTATTAGCCTGCTGGCAGATGACACAACCTTAGTTTTGAAAAATGAACATCAAGTCCCAATAAGTGCTGAAAAAAACCAAAACATTCTCCAAGGCTTCAGGATTGTCATTAAACTTAAAGAAATGCAAACTTCTTGCGCTGCATGACTCGCCACTAAAGGAAATCAGCGATGTTTCTATGAAATCAGAAATAAAATACTTGAGCATTTTCCTATCCAAGGACCAAACGTTAAATCAATCCAGGAACATTGAATCTAAACTGAATCAAAGTAAAGCTTAATTCTAATATATGGCTCCAGAGAGATTTATCAATATTAGGCCGGATATATTTGACTAAAATGGATGTGTTTATCCAGATGTATATACCCAGCGTATTCCAATGCTGCTCCAAATCAACTCGTAAAATCTGTTAACCAAATCAATTTCAACTTTATCTGGAGGAACAGACCACACCATCTAAGAAAAATCACATATGGTGAAAGAAACAAGTGAAGGAGGGCTGAAAGTGATAGAGTCGGACTGCTTGAATGGGACATTGAAGGTGAACTGGTTGAAATCCTGGATCAAACCTCATCGTTCTTTCTGGTATTGTACTCCAAACTACTTATTCAACAAAGTCGGCGGCCTGAGTCTTCTGCTTATCTCTGACTTGGATATCAACAAGATTCCTGTCAAATGTTCAGAGTTCCATAAACAAATATTATTATACTGGAAAATGATATACGTACACAATTTCTCACCACACAGTATAATAGTTTGGAACAATCGATATGTACTGCATGGCAACAAACCTCTGTTTTACAAGGAATGCTTTGAGAAAGGTATATGGTCGATAATTGACTTGATGGATGACACTGGCAGTCCTCTGGACAATGAGCAGTTCTGTACTACACACAGATTCAAGCCTCCCATATTAGAGTTGCTAAAGTTACGAAACGCACTGCCTCGACAATTTGTATTCCTGACCAAAAATATAATGACGCACCGAACCGTACAACCACAGTTACCCCGACTATCACTCCAGGGAATCTCAATTGTGGACAGAAAGCGCGGCAACTCCTTTATTAGGAAATGTTTCACAGGAAACTTATTCCCTGGACGTCAAAAAAAAAAAAAAGGATATTTTAAATAAATTTGATGAGGAATCGATTGCCACGCTGCGAACCATGTATCTGACTCTACCCATACCCCCAAGGCAAAAGAGACCCACTTCAAAATTATGACTGACATCTACCCATCTAAGGAATTATCGAGGGTACGCTTTAATTTTGAAGATAATATTTGTACATTTTGTGAAGACAACATTGAAACCACTGACCATATATTTTTTCTCCTTCTCATTCCATCGTCACCAGTTTCCTTCTCAAAAGATGATATAACATTCTGTTTACTTATAAGCAACATAACAGATGAACTCTGTGTCAATGTTCTTTTAGGCCTGGCCAAGTTCTTCATTCACAAGAACAGAATGCAAAAATGCTCCCCAAATTTTAATGTCTTCATAAACGATTTTGAAATATAAAAAAAAAAAAAAAAAATCCTTAAAACTTATGGAAAAATCCAAAAACTAAAAAATATAGTTACCCATGTCCGAGGTTCCTTTTTTTTTTGGTAAAAAAAAAAAACAAAAAAAAAAAAACAACTTGATTACATGTTACATTCCCCTTGCAATTTTTTTTTTTTTTTTTCGTTTTAATTTCTTATTTGTCTATCTATTGATTTAATTACTTCCTTTTAATTTCTTTTTTTGTCTCGCACTGTAAATTTCTCACAAACCTGTAACACTATTAACTTCTCATTACATACAGAACAAATGTCCTGATGTCCGTTGCTTCCTCATCCCTGGTTGTTTCATTGACATTCAGTTCTACCTTGCTATGTTTATTTGTACATCTGTATATTTGGGTGTACTATTTATGTTCAATTAAAAACAGTTTGATGTCTGAGATTCCTTGTGAACCGCCAACTTAATTACATGTTATATTCCCCTCACAATTTTTTTTTTTCGTTTTTAATTTTATTTTTCTATCTATTTATTTAATTATATCCTTTTAATTTTCTTTTTTTGTCTAGCATTAAAAATTTCTCGCAAACCGTTAACACTATTAACTTCTGATTACTTACACCACGAATGCGCTTATGCCCCCCCACCCATCCCGCTTTTTCCGTACGGAGGCAGACACTGAGATCGAAAGCAAATGGGTGTCATTGAAATGCAGTAACAGGGTGATAACAGCCGTGTTCGAAGTGTGTAGGGGCTTATAGGAGAGCAGAAGCACGTCACGCAATTCACCTGAGTTCGGAGGATCGGGAGTACCAGGGCCCATAGCGGAGAAGCGGAAGAGCGGAGTTATGTGTCTCTTCTCAAAGGCCGGGAAGCTGGGGGGCAGCAGGACCCCTTAGAGCGGCTAATGTGAGCCTTCTCCGGACATAGATCACCCGGACTTATGACTGGAGCTCCCGGACCTCCGGGCACACACATATGTGAATGAGTGGATGAGCTAATGTCGGTTTGGTTGTGGATACGTTTCGGCCAATGCTATCAGCACAGCTATGATTATCCCCAGAACGTTGAGAACGAGCTCCCGGAACTCCAGACATGCGTATATAAAAGAGTGGAATTAAGGTGTGTGTGTGTGTGTGTGTGTGTGTGTGTGTGTGTATACGTGTGGGACAGAAGTAATGTTGGGGACAGAAATTGTTATTAGCCTGCTGGCAGATGACACAACCTTAGTTTTGAAAAATGAACATCAAGTCCCAATAAGTGCTGAAAAAAACCAAAACATTCTCCAAGGCTTCAGGATTGTCATTAAACTTAAAGAAATGCAAACTTCTTGCGCTGCATGACTCGCCACTAAAGGAAATCAGCGATGTTTCTATGAAATCAGAAATAAAATACTTGAGCATTTTCCTATCCAAGGACCAAACGTTAAATCAATCCAGGAACATTGAATCTAAACTGAATCAAAGTAAAGCTTAATTCTAATATATGGCTCCAGAGAGATTTATCAATATTAGGCCGGATATATTTGACTAAAATGGATGTGTTTATCCAGATGTATATACCCAGCGTATTCCAATGCTGCTCCAAATCAACTCGTAAAATCTGTTAACCAAATCAATTTCAACTTTATCTGGAGGAACAGACCACACCATCTAAGAAAAATCACATATGGTGAAAGAAACAAGTGAAGGAGGGCTGAAAGTGATAGAGTCGGACTGCTTGAATGGGACATTGAAGGTGAACTGGTTGAAATCCTGGATCAAACCTCATCGTTCTTTCTGGTATTGTACTCCAAACTACTTATTCAACAAAGTCGGCGGCCTGAGTCTTCTGCTTATCTCTGACTTGGATATCAACAAGATTCCTGTCAAATGTTCAGAGTTCCATAAACAAATATTATTATACTGGAAAATGATATACGTACACAATTTCTCACCACACAGTATAATAGTTTGGAACAATCGATATGTACTGCATGGCAACAAACCTCTGTTTTACAAGGAATGCTTTGAGAAAGGTATATGGTCGATAATTGACTTGATGGATGACACTGGCAGTCCTCTGGACAATGAGCAGTTCTGTACTACACACAGATTCAAGCCTCCCATATTAGAGTTGCTAAAGTTACGAAACGCACTGCCTCGACAATTTGTATTCCTGACCAAAAATATAATGACGCACCGAACCGTACAACCACAGTTACCCCGACTATCACTCCAGGGAATCTCAATTGTGGACAGAAAGCGCGGCAACTCCTTTATTAGGAAATGTTTCACAGGAAACTTATTCCCTGGACGTCAAAAAAAAAAAAAAGGATATTTTAAATAAATTTGATGAGGAATCGATTGCCACGCTGCGAACCATGTATCTGACTCTACCCATACCCCCAAGGCAAAAGAGACCCACTTCAAAATTATGACTGACATCTACCCATCTAAGGAATTATCGAGGGTACGCTTTAATTTTGAAGATAATATTTGTACATTTTGTGAAGACAACATTGAAACCACTGACCATATATTTTTTCTCCTTCTCATTCCATCGTCACCAGTTTCCTTCTCAAAAGATGATATAACATTCTGTTTACTTATAAGCAACATAACAGATGAACTCTGTGTCAATGTTCTTTTAGGCCTGGCCAAGTTCTTCATTCACAAGAACAGAATGCAAAAATGCTCCCCAAATTTTAATGTCTTCATAAACGATTTTGAAATATAAAAAAAAAAAAAAAAAATCCTTAAAACTTATGGAAAAATCCAAAAACTAAAAAATATAGTTACCCATGTCCGAGGTTCCTTTTTTTTTTGGTAAAAAAAAAAAACAAAAAAAAAAAAACAACTTGATTACATGTTACATTCCCCTTGCAATTTTTTTTTTTTTTTTTTCGTTTTAATTTCTTATTTGTCTATCTATTGATTTAATTACTTCCTTTTAATTTCTTTTTTTGTCTCGCACTGTAAATTTCTCACAAACCTGTAACACTATTAACTTCTCATTACATACAGAACAAATGTCCTGATGTCCGTTGCTTCCTCATCCCTGGTTGTTTCATTGACATTCAGTTCTACCTTGCTATGTTTATTTGTACATCTGTATATTTGGGTGTACTATTTATGTTCAATTAAAAACAGTTTGATGTCTGAGATTCCTTGTGAACCGCCAACTTAATTACATGTTATATTCCCCTCACAATTTTTTTTTTTCGTTTTTAATTTTATTTTTCTATCTATTTATTTAATTATATCCTTTTGATTTTCTTTTTTTGTCTAGCATTAAAAATTTCTCGCAAACCGTTAACACTATTAACTTCTGATTACTTACACCACGAATGCGCTTATGCCCCCCCACCCATCCCGCTTTTTCCGTACGGAGGCAGACACTGAGATCGAAAGCAAATGGGTGTCATTGAAATGCAGTAACAGGGTGATAACAGCCGTGTTCGAAGTGTGTAGGGGCTTATAGGAGAGCAGAAGCACGTCACGCAATTCACCTGAGTTCGGAGGATCGGGAGTACCAGGGCCCATAGCGGAGAAGCGGAAGA
The DNA here is from genome assembly GCF_037954325.1 of Fistularia commersonii. Taxonomy (NCBI): domain Eukaryota; kingdom Metazoa; phylum Chordata; class Actinopteri; order Syngnathiformes; family Fistulariidae; genus Fistularia; species Fistularia commersonii. The sequence continues at coordinate 90,010 of NW_028234000.1, forward strand.
GCGGAGTTATGTGTCTCTTCTCAAAGGCCGGGAAGCTGGGGGGCAGCAGGACCCCTTAGAGCGGCTAATGTGAGCCTTCTCCGGACATAGATCACCCGGACTTATGACTGGAGCTCCCGGACCTCCGGGCACACACATATGTGAATGAGTGGATGAGCTAATGTCGGTTTGGTTGTGGATACGTTTCGGCCAATGCTATCAGCACAGCTATGATTATCCCCAGAACGTTGAGAACGAGCTCCCGGAACTCCAGACATGCGTATATAAAAGAGTGGAATTAAGGTGTGTGTGTGTGTGTGTGTGTGTGTGTGTGTGTGTGTGTGTGTGTATACGTGTGGGACAGAAGTAATGTTGGGGACAGAAATTGTTATTAGCCTGCTGGCAGATGACACAACCTTAGTTTTGAAAAATGAACATCAAGTCCCAATAAGTGCTGAAAACAACCAAAACATTCTCCAAGGCTTCAGGATTGTCATTAAACTTAAAGAAATGCAAACTTCTTGCGCTGCATGACTCGCCACTAAAGGAAATCAGCGATGTTTCCATGAAATCAGAAATAAAATACTTGAGCATTTTCCTATCCAAGGACCAAACGTTAAATCAATCCAGGAACATTGAATCTAAACTGAATCAAAGTAAAGCTTAATTCTAATATATGGCTCCAGAGAGATTTATCAATATTAGGCCGGATATATTTGACTAAAATGGATGTGTTTATCCAGATGTATATACCCAGCGTATTCCAATGCTGCTCCAAATCAACTCGTAAAATCTGTTAACCAAATCAATTTCAACTTTATCTGGAGGAACAGACCACACCATCTAAGAAAAATCACATATGGTGAAAGAAACAAGTGAAGGAGGGCTGAAAGTGATAGAGTCGGACTGCTTGAATGGGACATTGAAGGTGAACTGGTTGAAATCCTGGATCAAACCTCATCGTTCTTTCTGGTATTGTACTCCAAACTACTTATTCAACAAAGTCGGCGGCCTGAGTCTTCTGCTTATCTCTGACTTGGATATCAACAAGATTCCTGTCAAATGTTCAGAGTTCCATAAACAAATATTATTATACTGGAAAATGATATACGTACACAATTTCTCACCACACAGTATAATAGTTTGGAACAATCGATATGTACTGCATGGCAACAAACCTCTGTTTTACAAGGAATGCTTTGAGAAAGGTATATGGTCGATAATTGACTTGATGGATGACACTGGCAGTCCTCTGGACAATGAGCAGTTCTGTACTACACACAGATTCAAGCCTCCCATATTAGAGTTGCCAAAGTTACGAAACGCACTGCCTCGACAATTTGTATTCCTGACCAAAAATATAATGACGCACCGAACCGTACAACCACAGTTACCCCGACTATCACTCCAGGGAATCTCAATTGTGGACAGAAAGCGCGGCAACTCCTTTATTAGGAAATGTTTCACAGGAAACTTATTCCCTGGACGTCAAAAAAAAAAAAAAGGATATTTTAAATAAATTTGATGAGGAATCGATTGCCACGCTGCGAACCATGTATCTGACTCTACCCATACCCCCAAGGCAAAAGAGACCCACTTCAAAATTATGACTGACATCTACCCATCTAAGGAATTATCGAGGGTACGCTTTAATTTTGAAGATAATATTTGTACATTTTGTGAAGACAACATTGAAACCACTGACCATATATTTTTTCTCCTTCTCATTCCATCGTCACCAGTTTCCTTCTCAAAAGATGATATAACATTCTGTTTACTTATAAGCAACATAACAGATGAACTCTGTGTCAATGTTCTTTTAGGCCTGGCCAAGTTCTTCATTCACAAGAACAGAATGCAAAAATGCTCCCCAAATTTTAATGTCTTCATAAACGATTTTGAAATATAAAAAAAAAAAAAAAAAATCCTTAAAACTTATGGAAAAATCCAAAAACTAAAAAATATAGTTACCCATGTCCGAGGTTCCTTTTTTTTTTGGTAAAAAAAAAAAAACAAAAAAAAAAAAACAACTTGATTACATGTTACATTCCCCTTGCAATTTTTTTTTTTTTTTTTCGTTTTAATTTCTTATTTGTCTATCTATTGATTTAATTACTTCCTTTTAATTTCTTTTTTTGTCTCGCACTGTAAATTTCTCACAAACCTGTAACACTATTAACTTCTCATTACATACAGAACAAATGTCCTGATGTCCGTTGCTTCCTCATCCCTGGTTGTTTCATTGACATTCAGTTCTACCTTGCTATGTTTATTTGTACATTTGTATATTTGGGTGTACTATTTATGTTCAATTAAAAACAGTTTGATGTCTGAGATTCCTTGTGAACCGCCAACTTAATTACATGTTATATTCCCCTCACAATTTTTTTTTTTTCGTTTTTAATTTTATTTTTCTATCTATTTATTTAATTATATCCTTCTAATTTTCTTTTTTTGTCTAGCATTAAAAATTTCTCGCAAACCGTTAACACTATTAACTTCTGATTACTTACACCACGAATGCGCTTATGCCCCCCCACCCATCCCGCTTTTTCCGTACGGAGGCAGACACTGAGATCGAAAGCAAATGGGTGTCATTGAAATGCAGTAACAGGGTGATAACAGCCGTGTTCGAAGTGTGTAGGGGCTTATAGGAGAGCAGAAGCACGTCACGCAATTCACCTGAGTTCGGAGGATCGGGAGTACCAGGGCCCATAGCGGAGAAGCGGAAGAGCGGAGTTATGTGTCTCTTCTCAAAGGCGGGGAAGCTGGGGGGCAGCAGGACCCCTTAGACCGGCTAAGGTGAGCCTACTCCGGACAGAGATCACCCGGAGTTATGACTGGAGCTCCCGGACCTCTGGGCACACACATATGTGAATGAGTGGATGAGCTAATGTTGGTTTGGTTGTGGATACGTTTCGGCCAATGCTATCAGCACAGCTATGATTATCCCCAGAACGTTGAGAACGAGCTCCCGGAACTCCAGACATGCGTATATAAAAGAGTGGAATTAAGGTGTGTGTGTGTGTGTGTGTGTGTGTGTGTGTGTGTGTGTGTGTGTGTGTATACGTGTGGGACAGAAGTAATGTTGGGGACAGAAATTGTTATTAGCCTGCTGGCAGATGACACAACCTTAGTTTTGAAAAATGAACATCAAGTCCCAATAAGTGCTGAAAAAAACCAAAACATTCTCCAAGGCTTCAGGATTGTCATTAAACTTAAAGAAATGCAAACTTCTTGCGCTGCATGACTCGCCACTAAAGGAAATCAGCGATGTTTCTATGAAATCAGAAATAAAATACTTGAGCATTTTCCTATCCAAGGACCAAACGTTAAATCAATCCAGGAACATTGAATCTAAACTGAATCAAAGTAAAGCTTAATTCTAATATATGGCTCCAGAGAGATTTATCAATATTAGGCCGGATATATTTGACTAAAATGGATGTGTTTATCCAGATGTATATACCCAGCGTATTCCAATGCTGCTCCAAATCAACTCGTAAAATCTGTTAACCAAATCAATTTCAACTTTATCTGGAGGAACAGACCACACCTTCTAAGAAAAATCACATATGGTGAAAGAAACAAGTGAAGGAGGGCTGAAAGTGATAGAGTCGGACTGCTTGAATGGGACATTGAAGGTGAACTGGTTGAAATCCTGGATCAAACCTCATCGTTCTTTCTGGTATTGTACTCCAAACTACTTATTCAACAAAGTCGGCGGCCTGAGTCTTCTGCTTATCTCTGACTTGGATATCAACAAGATTCCTGTCAAATGTTCAGAGTTCCATAAACAAATATTATTATACTGGAAAATGGTATACGTACACAATTTCTCACCACACAGTATAATAGTTTGGAACAATCGATATGTACTGCATGGCAACAAACCTCTGTTTTACAAGGAATGCTTTGAGAAAGGTATATGGTCGATAATTGACTTGATGGATGACACTGGCAGTCCTCTGGACAATGAGCGGTTCTGTACTACACACAGATTCAAGCCTCCCATATTAGAGTTGCTAAAGTTACGAAACGCACTGCCTCGACAATTTGTATTCCTGACCAAAAATATAATGACGCACCGAACCGTACAACCACAGTTACCCCGACTATCACTCCAGGGAATCTCAATTGTGGACAAAAAGCGCGGCAACTCCTTTATTAGGAAATGTTTCACAGGAAACTTATTCCCTGGACGTCAAAAAAAAAAAAAAAGGATATTTTAAATAAATTTGATGAGGAATCGATTGCCACGCTGCGAACCATGTATCTGACTCTACCCATACCCCCAAGGCAAAAGAGACCCACTTCAAAATTATGACTGACATCTACCCATCTAAGGAATTATCGAGGGTACGCTTTAATTTTGAAGATAATATTTGTACATTTTGTGAAGACAACATTGAAACCACTGACCATATATTTTTTCTCCTTCTCATTCCATCGTCACCAGTTTCCTTCTCAAAAGATGATATAACATTCTGTTTACTTATAAGCAACATAACAGATGAACTCTGTGTCAATGTTCTTTTAGGCCTGGCCAAGTTCTTCATTCACAAGAACAGAATGCAAAAATGCTCCCCAAATTTTAATGTCTTCATAAACGATTTTGAAATATAAAAAAAAAAAAAAAAAATCCTTAAAACTTATGGAAAAATCCAAAAACTAAAAAATATAGTTACCCATGTCCGAGGTTCCTTTTTTTTTTGGTAAAAAAAAAAAACAAAAAAAAAAAAACAACTTGATTACATGTTACATTCCCCTTGCAATTTTTTTTTTTTTTTTTCGTTTTAATTTCTTATTTGTCTATCTATTGATTTAATTACTTCCTTTTAATTTCTTTTTTTGTCTCGCACTGTAAATTTCTCACAAACCTGTAACACTATTAACTTCTCATTACATACAGAACAAATGTCCTGATGTCCGTTGCTTCCTCATCCCTGGTTGTTTCATTGACATTCAGTTCTACCTTGCTATGTTTATTTGTACATCTGTATATTTGGGTGTACTATTTATGTTCAATTAAAAACAGTTTGATGTCTGAGATTCCTTGTGAACCGCCAACTTAATTACATGTTATATTCCCCTCACAATTTTTTTTTTTCGTTTTTAATTTTATTTTTCTATCTATTTATTTAATTATATCCTTTTAATTTTCTTTTTTTGTCTAGCATTAAAAATTTCTCGCAAACCGTTAACACTATTAACTTCTGATTACTTACACCACGAATGCGCTTATGCCCCCCCACCCATCCCGCTTTTTCCGTACGGAGGCAGACACTGAGATCGAAAGCAAATGGGTGTCATTGAAATGCAGTAACAGGGTGATAACAGCCGTGTTCGAAGTGTGTAGGGGCTTATAGGAGAGCAGAAGCACGTCACGCAATTCACCTGAGTTCGGAGGATCGGGAGTACCAGGGCCCATAGCGGAGAAGCGGAAGAGCGGAGTTATGTGTCTCTTCTCAAAGGCCGGGAAGCTGGGGGGCAGCAGGACCCCTTAGAGCGGCTAATGTGAGCCTTCTCCGGACATAGATCACCCGGACTTATGACTGGAGCTCCCGGACCTCCGGGCACACACATATGTGAATGAGTGGATGAGCTAATGTCGGTTTGGTTGTGGATACGTTTCGGCCAATGCTATCAGCACAGCTATGATTATCCCCAGAACGTTGAGAACGAGCTCCCGGAACTCCAGACATGCGTATATAAAAGAGTGGAATTAAGGTGTGTGTGTGTGTGTGTGTGTGTGTGTGTGTGTGTATACGTGTGGGACAGAAGTAATGTTGGGGACAGAAATTGTTATTAGCCTGCTGGCAGATGACACAACCTTAGTTTTGAAAAATGAACATCAAGTCCCAATAAGTGCTGAAAAAAACCAAAACATTCTCCAAGGCTTCAGGATTGTCATTAAACTTAAAGAAATGCAAACTTCTTGCGCTGCATGACTCGCCACTAAAGGAAATCAGCGATGTTTCTATGAAATCAGAAATAAAATACTTGAGCATTTTCCTATCCAAGGACGAAACGTTAAATCAATCCAGGAACATTGAATCTAAACTGAATCAAAGTAAAGCTTAATTCTAATATATGGCTCCAGAGAGATTTATCAATATTAGGCCGGATATATTTGACTAAAATGGATGTGTTTATCCAGATGTATATACCCAGCGTATTCCAATGCTGCTCCAAATCAACTCGTAAAATCTGTTAACCAAATCAATTTCAACTTTATCTGGAGGAACAGACCACACCATCTAAGAAAAATCACATATGGTGAAAGAAACAAGTGAAGGAGGGCTGAAAGTGATAGAGTCGGACTGCTTGAATGGGACATTGAAGGTGAACTGGTTGAAATCCTGGATCAAACCTCATCGTTCTTTCTGGTATTGTACTCCAAACTACTTATTCAACAAAGTCGGCGGCCTGAGTCTTCTGCTTATCTCTGACTTGGATATCAACAAGATTCCTGTCAAATGTTCAGAGTTCCATAAACAAATATTATTATACTGGAAAATGATATACGTACACAATTTCTCACCACACAGTATAATAGTTTGGAACAATCGATATGTACTGCATGGCAACAAACCTCTGTTTTACAAGGAATGCTTTGAGAAAGGTATATGGTCGATAATTGACTTGATGGATGACACTGGCAGTCCTCTGGACAATGAGCAGTTCTGTACTACACACAGATTCAAGCCTCCCATATTAGAGTTGCTAAAGTTACGAAACGCACTGCCTCGACAATTTGTATTCCTGACCAAAAATATAATGACGCACCGAACCGTACAACCACAGTTACCCCGACTATCACTCCAGGGAATCTCAATTGTGGACAGAAAGCGCGGCAACTCCTTTATTAGGAAATGTTTCACAGGAAACTTATTCCCTGGACGTCAAAAAAAAAAAAAAGGATATTTTAAATAAATTTGATGAGGAATCGATTGCCACGCTGCGAACCATGTATCTGACTCTACCCATACCCCCAAGGCAAAAGAGACCCACTTCAAAATTATGACTGACATCTACCCATCTAAGGAATTATCGAGGGTACGCTTTAATTTTGAAGATAATATTTGTACATTTTGTGAAGACAACATTGAAACCACTGACCATATATTTTTTCTCCTTCTCATTCCATCGTCACCAGTTTCCTTCTCAAAAGATGATATAACATTCTGTTTACTTATAAGCAACATAACAGATGAACTCTGTGTCAATGTTCTTTTAGGCCTGGCCAAGTTCTTCATTCACAAGAACAGAATGCAAAAATGCTCCCCAAATTTTAATGTCTTCATAAACGATTTTGAAATATAAAAAAAAAAAAAAAAAAATCCTTAAAACTTATGGAAAAATCCAAAAACTAAAAAATATAGTTACCCATGTCCGAGGTTCCTTTTTTTTTTGGTAAAAAAAAAAAAACAAAAAAAAAAAAACAACTTGATTACATGTTACATTCCCCTTGCAATTTTTTTTTTTTTTTTTCGTTTTAATTTCTTATTTGTCTATCTATTGATTTAATTACTTCCTTTTAATTTCTTTTTTTGTCTCGCACTGTAAATTTCTCACAAACCTGTAACACTATTAACTTCTCATTACATACAGAACAAATGTCCTGATGTCCGTTGCTTCCTCATCCCTGGTTGTTTCATTGACATTCAGTTCTACCTTGCTATGTTTATTTGTACATTTGTATATTTGGGTGTACTATTTATGTTCAATTAAAAACAGTTTGATGTCTGAGATTCCTTGTGAACCGCCAACTTAATTACATGTTATATTCCCCTCACAATTTTTTTTTTTCGTTTTTAATTTTATTTTTCTATCTATTTATTTAATTATATCCTTTTAATTTTCTTTTTTTGTCTAGCATTAAAAATTTCTCGCAAACCGTTAACACTATTAACTTCTGATTACTTACAGCACGAATGCGCTTATGCCCCCCCACCCCCCGCTTTTTCCGTACGGTGGCAGACACTGAGATCGAAAGCAAATGGGTGTCATTGAAATGCAGTAACAGGGTGATAACAGCCGTGTTCGAAGTGTGTAGGGGCTTATAGGAGAGCAGAAGCACGTCACGCAATTCACCTGAGTTCGGAGGATCGGGAGTACCAGGGCCCATAGCGGAGAAGCGGAAGAGCGGAGTTATGTGTCTCTTCTCAAAGGCGGGGAAGCTGGGGGGCAGCAGGACCCCTTAGACCGGCTAATGTGAGCCTTCTCCGGACATAGATCACCCGGACTTATGACTGGAGCTCCCGGACCTCTGGGCACACACATATGTGAATGAGTGGATGAGCTAATGTTGGTTTGGTTGTGGATACGTTTCGGCCAATGCTATCAGCACAGCTATGATTATCCCCAGAACGTTGAGAACGAGCTCCCGGAACTCCAGACATGCGTATATAAAAGAGTGGAATTAAGGTGTGTGTGTGTGTGTGTGTGTGTGTTTGTGTGTGTGTGTGTGTGTGTGTATACGTGTGGGACAGAAGTAATGTTGGGGACAGAAATTGTTATTAGCCTGCTGGCGGATGACACAACCTTAGTTTTGAAAAATGAACATCAAGTCCCAATAAGTGCTGAAAAAAACCAAAACATTCTCCAAGGCTTCAGGATTGTCATTAAACTTAAAGAAATGCAAACTTCTTGCGCTGCATGACTCGCCACTAAAGGAAATCAGCGATGTTTCTATGAAATCAGAAATAAAATACTTGAGCATTTTCCTATCCAAGGACCAAACGTTAAATCAATCCAGGAACATTGAATCTAAACTGAATCAAAGTAAAGCTTAATTCTAATATATGGCTCCAGAGAGATTTATCAATATTAGGCCGGATATATTTGACTAAAATGGATGTGTTTATCCAGATGTATATACCCAGCGTATTCCAATGCTGCTCCAAATCAACTCGTAAAATCTGTTAACCAAATCAATTTCAACTTTATCTGGAGGAACAGACCACACCATCTAAGAAAAATCACATATGGTGAAAGAAACAAGTGAAGGAGGGCTGAAAGTGATAGAGTCGGACTGCTTGAATGGGACATTGAAGGTGAACTGGTTGAAATCCTGGATCAAACCTCATCGTTCTTTCTGGTATTGTACTCCAAACTACTTATTCAACAAAGTCGGCGGCCTGAGTCTTCTGCTTATCTCTGACTTGGATATCAACAAGATTCCTGTCAAATGTTCAGAGTTCCATAAACAAATATTATTATACTGGAAAATGATATACGTACACAATTTCTCACCACACAGTATAATAGTTTGGAACAATCGATATGTACTGCATGGCAACAAACCTCTGTTTTACAAGGAATGCTTTGAGAAAGGTATATGGTCGATAATTGACTTGATGGATGACACTGGCAGTCCTCTGGACAATGAGCAGTTCTGTACTACACACAGATTCAAGCCTCCCATATTAGAGTTGCTAAAGTTACGAAACGCACTGCCTCGACAATTTGTATTCCTGACCAAAAATATAATGACGCACCGAACCGTACAACCACAGTTACCCCGACTATCACTCCAGGGAATCTCAATTGTGGACAGAAAGCGCAGCAACTCCTTTATTAGGAAATGTTTCACAGGAAACTTATTCCCTGGACGTCAAAAAAAAAAAAAAAGGATATTTTAAATAAATTTGATGAGGAATCGATTGCCACGCTGCGAACTATGTATCTGACTCTACCCATACCCCCAAGGCAAAAGAGACCCACTTCAAAATTATGACTGACATCTACCCATCTAAGGAATTATCGAGGGTACGCTTTAATTTTGAAGATAATATTTGTACATTTTGTGAAGACAACATTGAAACCACTGACCATATATTTTTTCTCCTTCTCATTCCATCGTCACCAGTTTCCTTCTCAAAAGATGATATAACATTCTGTTTACTTATAAGCAACATAACAGATGAACTCTGTGTCAATGTTCTTTTAGGCCTGGCCAAGTTCTTCATTCACAAGAACAGAATGCAAAAATGCTCCCCAAATTTTAATGTCTTCATAAACGATTTTGAAATATAAAAAAAAAAAAAAAAATCCTTAAAACTTATGGAAAAATCCGAAAACAAAAAAATATAGTTACCCATGTCCGAGGTTCCTTTTTTTTTTGGTAAAAAAAAAAAAAAAAAAAACAAAAAAAACAACTTGATTACATGTTACATTCCCCTTGCAATTTTTTTTTTTTTTTTCGTTTTAATTTCTTATTTGTCTATCTATTGATTTAATTACTTCCTTTTAATTTCTTTTTTTGTCTCGCACTGTAAATTTCTCACAAACCTGTAACACTATTAACTTCTCATTACATACAGAACAAATGTCCTGATGTCCGTTGCTTCCTCATCCCTGGTTGTTTCATTGACATTCAGTTCTACCTTGCTATGTTTATTTGTACATTTGTATATTTGGGTGTACTATTTATGTTCAATTAAAAACAGTTTGATGTCTGAGATTCCTTGTGAACCGCCAACTTAATTACATGTTATATTCCCCTCACAATTTTTTTTTTTTCGTTTTTAATTTTATTTTTCTATCTATTTATTTAATTATATCCTTCTAATTTTCTTTTTTTGTCTAGCATTAAAAATTTCTCGCAAACCGTTAACACTATTAACTTCTGATTACTTACACCACGAATGCGCTTATGCCCCCCCACCCATCCCGCTTTTTCCGTACGGAGGCAGACACTGAGATCGAAAGCAAATGGGTGTCATTGAAATGCAGTAACAGGGTGATAACAGCCGTGTTCGAAGTGTGTAGGGGCTTATAGGAGAGCAGAAGCACGTCACGCAATTCACCTGAGTTCGGAGGATCGGGAGTACCAGGGCCCATAGCGGAGAAGCGGAAGAGCGGAGTTATGTGTCTCTTCTCAAAGGCGGGGAAGCTGGGGGGCAGCAGGACCCCTTAGACCGGCTAAGGTGAGCCTACTCCGGATAGAGATCACCCGGAGTTATGACTGGAGCTCCCGGACCTCTGGGCACACACATATGTGAATGAGTGGATGAGCTAATGTTGGTTTGGTTGTGGATACGTTTCGGCCAATGCTATCAGCACAGCGATGATGAGTTCAGGTGTGTCTGTGTGTGTTTGTGTGTTTGTGTGTGTGTGTGTGTGTGTGTGTGTGTGTGCGTGTGTTTGTGTGTGTGTGAGAGTTTGTTTTTGTGGGTTGGGGGGGGTTCCCGCGGACACGGAGTACCAGGGCCTGGAGCGGATGAGGTGAGGAGCGGAGGAGAGCAGAAGCCCGGACCGTGATTCGCTTGTGTCCAGCGGTTCGGGAGTTCCAGGGCCCGAAACGGAGGAGCGGAGGAGCGGAGGAGCGGAGGAGCGGAGGAGCGGAGGACAGCAAAACCCCTTTCTGCAATTCGCCTGAGTCCGGCGGATCGGTAGTACCTGGTTCCGCAGCGGATGAGCGGAGGAGTGGAGGAGATGTTTCTCTTCTCAGAGGCGGCGAGGGGGGGGGGGCAGGACCCCTTACCCTTATCCCCCCCGGACGTTTGAGTGGAGCTCCCGGACCTCCGGGCACGCACATGCGAATGACTGGATCACAGGGAGTGCCAGGGCCTGGAGCGGATGAGCAGAGGAGAGGCGGAGGGCAGAAGCCCGGCCCTGTTCAAGAGTTCCAGGGTCCAAAGCGGGGGAGCGAAGAAGCGGAGGAGGGGAGGAGAGCAGAAGAGCAAAAAACTGGCCCGGAATTCACCGAAGTCCCGCGGATCGGGAGTTCCAGGGCCCGGAGCGGAAGAGCGGAGGAGCGGAGGAGCGGAGCAAAGCGGAAGCCCGTCTTAACAACAAGGAAATTACAGATGAGGCTATAATTTCTAATGAAAACTTTAAATTCTATAGCCACGTATACACTTCGACATTGTCAAAAAGCGATTGTGACTCCTTTCCATTAAATATTCCTCAATATATCCCAAAAATAAACAACAAACAATATATGTTTGTTTATATATGTTTATATATAAACAACAAAACATATACAGTTTGATGTCTGAGATTCCTTGTGAATCGCCAACTTAATTACATGTCGTATTCCCCTTGCATTTTTTTTTTTTGGTTTTAATTTCATTTGTCTATCTATTTATCTAATTATTTCCTTTTAATTTCGTTTTTTGTCTAGCACTGTAAATTTCTCACAAACCTGTAACACTATTAACTTCTCATTACATACAGAACAAATGTCCTCATGTCCGTTGCTTCCTCATGCCTGGTTGTTTCATTGACATTCAGTTCTACCTTGCTATGTTTATTTGTACATTTGTATATTTGGGTGTACTATTTATGTTCAATTAAAAACAGTTTGATGTCTGAGATTCCCTGTGAACCGCCAACTTAATTACATGTTATATTCCCCTCACAATTTTTTTTTTTTCGTTTTTAATTTTATTTTTCTATCTATTTATTTAATTATATCCTTTTAATTTTCTTTTTTTGTCTAGCATTAAAAATTTCTCGCAAACCGTTAACACTATTAACTTCTGATTACTTACAGCACGAATGCGCTTATGCCCCCCCACCCCCCACCCCCCCGCTTTTTCCGTACGGTGGCAGACACTGAGATCGAAAGCAAATGGGTGTCATTGAAATGCAGTAACAGGGTGATAACAGCCGTGTTCGAAGTGTGTAGGGGCTTATAGTAGAGCAGAAGCACGTCACGCAATTCACCTGAGTTCGGAGGATCGGGAGTACCAGGGCCCATAGCGGAGAAGCGGAAGAGCGGAGTTATGTGTCTCTTCTCAAAGGCCGGGAAGCTGGGGGGCAGCAGGACCCCTTAGAGCGGCTAATGTGAGCCTTCTCCGGACATAGATCACCCGGACTTATGACTGGAGCTCCCGGACCTCTGGGCACACACATATGTGAATGAGTGGATGAGCTAATGTTGGTTTGGTTGTGGAAACGTTTCGGCCAATGCTATTAGCACAGCTATGATGAGTTCAGGTGTGTCTGTGTGTGTTTGTGTGTTTGTGTGTGTGTGTGTGTGTGTGTGTGTGCGTGTGTTTGTGTGTGTGTGAGAGTTTGTTTTTGTGGGTTGGGGGGGGTTCCCGCGGACACGGAGTACCAGGGCCTGGAGCGGATGAGGTGAGGAGCGGAGGAGAGCAGAAGCCCGGAGCGTGATTCGCTTGTGTCCAGCGGTTCGGGAGTTCCAGGGCCCGAAACGGAGGAGCGGAGGAGCGGAGGACGGCAAAACCCCTTTCTGCAATTCGCCTGAGTCCGGCGGATCGGTAATACCTGGTTCCGCAGCGGAGGAGCGGAGGAGTGGAGGAGATGTTTCTCTTCTCAGAGGCGGCGAGGAGGGGGGGAGAGGGACAGGACCCCTTACCCTTACCCCCCCCGGACGTTTGAGTGGAGCTCCCGGACCTCCGGGCACGCACATGCGAATGACTGGATCACAGGGAGTGCCAGGGCCTGGAGCGGATGAGCAGAGGAGAGGCGGAGGGCAGAAGCCCGGCCCTGTTCAAGAGTTCCAGGGTCCAAAGCGGGGGAGCGAAGAAGCGGAGGAGGGGAGGAGAGCAGAAGAGCAAAAAAACTGGCCCGGAATTCACCGAAGTCCCGCGGATCGGGAGTTCCAGGGCCCGGAGCGGAAGAGCGGAGGAGAGGAGGAGCGGAGCAAAGCGGAAGCCCGTCTTAACAACAAGGAAATTACAGATGAGGCTATCATTTCCAATGAAAACTTTAAATTCTATAGCCACCTATACACTTCGACATTGTCAAAAAGCGATTGTGACTCCTTTCCATTAAATATTCCTCAATATATCCCAAAAATAAACAACAAACAATATATGTTTGTTTATATATGTTTATATATAAACAACAAAAAATATACAGTTTGATGTCTGAGATTCCTTGTGAATCGCCAACTTAATTACATGTCGTATTCCCCTTGCATTTTTTTTTTTCGGTTTTAATTTCATTGGTCTATCTATTTATTTAATTATTTCCTTTTAATTTCTTTTTTTGTCTAGCAATGTAAATTTCTCACAAACCGTTAACACTATTAACTTCTGATTACATACAGAACGAATGTCCTTATGTCCTTTTCTTCTTCATGCCTGGTTGTTTCATTGACATTCAGTTCTACCTTGCCATGTTTATTTGTACATTTGCGTGTACTATTTATGTTCAATTAAAAAAAAAAAAAAAAAAAGAATGAGAGGCTGAGAAAATCTCCATGTCTCTCTCTCTCCCCCCTTAATGCCCCCCCGCTTTTTCCGTACGTTGGCAGACAATGAGATCAAAAGCAAATGGGTGTCATCGTAATGCAGTAACAGGGTGATAAAGGCCATGTTAGAAGTGTGTATGGGCTTATTTTACAGGCTTTCCCCTGGTACTCCATGGATTACCAGGGGCGTTTCTGCCGTGAAGCTGAAAGGAGCTGTTTCGGTGTTCCTGTTTATAAATCCACTCAGCAATGAGGTGAAAAGCACATCGGTATCGATATAATTCGGTAACAGGGCGATAACATCCATGTATTCCGCTCTGGGCCCTGGTACTCCTCGGGGGGGTGAACGCCGGGCCGAACTAGTCCTGGTACTCCATGGAGTACCAGAGGCCCGCCGCAGTGAGAGTAAATGGAGCAATTTGGGTGTTCAATTGTAAAAAGCGGCCTAAAATCCGTGTGGAAAGCAAACGAGTGTTGTTTTAAGACAGTGTGAGGGTGACAGCAATCTCTCCAAGAAGCTTTCTTGGGTTATTTCTGAGGTTTCTCAATGCACTCCTAATGGGAGAGAAGGTAAAGCCCATAAAGCCCACGGGCTTTTCCTTTGTCCGCGCTGCAAGGGACTTTACTCGTTTTTTCGAGGGGACATCCCGCGGGATAGTGTTGGAGTGGCCGTCTAGGAGGAGGGTTTTATTTTCTCCCCTGACGCGTGGTGGTTGATTGTCTCCGAGTCGAGTCGGCACACGTGACCCGCCGTAGGAGGGCCCCCGCCGGCCGGCCTCGCGGCGGCGTTCGGGTGGACGGCTCCTCCGCTCTCGCGGGTCCGCCCCGACCGTCCGGGG
>NW_028234000.1:115000-125000 GCF_037954325.1 Fistularia commersonii
GGAGTTAAGTTAGGGCGGGGGTGCAAGTAGGCTCTAGGATTCCCCGAGTCGGGGCGAGCGATGGGTTTAGAGGCGTATCGCATTGAAGATAATGGCCGCATATCCTTCTTGGACTTTTCTAAAGCCTTTGACTCGGTCGAACATCCATTTATCATAGCAACGCTCGAACATTTTGGATTTGGTTAAATATTCAGGAATGTGATCCGTGGGCTCTATGAGAATATTCATAGCTGTGTCACCCTGCCAAGCGGCACCACTCCGAGCTTCCATGTTGATGTGGGAATCCCCCAAGGTTGCCCCATCTCACCCTATTTATTTATAATTGCTACCGAAATGCTAGCCGTTTATGTTGAAAAGAGCAACGATATCCAAAAGTTAGACGTGCTGGGGACTGAAATTGTTATTAGCCTGCTGGCAGATGACACAACCTTAGTTTTGAAAAATGAACATCAAGTCCCAATAAGTGCCGAAAACAACCAAAACATTCTCCAAGGCTTCAGGATTGTCATTAAACTTAAAGAAATGCAAACTTCTTGCGCTGCATGACTCGCCACTAAAGGAAATCAGCGATGTTTCCATGAAATCAGAAATAAAATACTTGAGCATTTTCCTATCCAAGGACCAAACGTTAAATCAATCCAGGAACATTGAATCTAAACTGAATCAAAGTAAAGCTTAATTCTAATATATGGCTCCAGAGAGATTTATCAATATTAGGCCGGATATATTTGACTAAAATGGATGTGTTTATCCAGATGTATATACCCAGCGTATTCCAATGCTGCTCCAAATCAACTCGTAAAATCTGTTAACCAAATCAATTTCAACTTTATCTGGAGGAACAGACCACACCATCTAAGAAAAATCACATATGGTGAAAGAAACAAGTGAAGGAGAGCTGAAAGTGATAGAGTCGGACTGCTTGAATGGGACATTGAAGGTGAACTGGTTGAAATCCTGGATCAAACCTCATCGTTCTTTCTGGTATTGTACTCCAAACTACTTATTCAACAAAGTCGGCGGCCTGAGTCTTCTGCTTATCTCTGACTTGGATATCAACAAGATTCCTGTCAAATGTTCAGAGTTCCATAAACAAATATTATTATACTGGAAAATGATATACGTACACAATTTCTCACCACACAGTATAATAGTTTGGAACAATCGATATGTACTGCATGGCAACAAACCTCTGTTTTACAAGGAATGCTTTGAGAAAGGTATATGGTCGATAATTGACTTGATGGATGACACTGGCAGTCCTCTGGACAATGAGCAGTTCTGTACTACACACAGATTCAAGCCTCCCATATTAGAGTTGCTAAAGTTACGAAACGCACTGCCTCGACAATTTGTATTCCTGACCAAAAATATAATGACGCACCGAACCGTACAACCACAGTTACCCCGACTATCACTCCAGGGAATCTCAATTGTGGACAGAAAGCGCGGCAACTCCTTTATTAGGAAATGTTTCACAGGAAACTTATTCCCTGGACGTCAAAAAAAAAAAAAAGGATATTTTAAATAAATTTGATGAGGAATCGATTGCCACGCTGCGAACCATGTATCTGACTCTACCCATACCCCCAAGGCAAAAGAGACCCACTTCAAAATTATGACTGACATCTACCCATCTAAGGAATTATCGAGGGTACGCTTTAATTTTGAAGATAATATTTGTACATTTTGTGAAGACAACATTGAAACCACTGACCATATATTTTTTCTCCTTCTCATTCCATCGTCACCAGTTTCCTTCTCAAAAGATGATATAACATTCTGTTTACTTATAAGCAACATAACAGATGAACTCTGTGTCAATGTTCTTTTAGGCCTGGCCAAGTTCTTCATTCACAAGAACAGAATGCAAAAATGCTCCCCAAATTTTAATGTCTTCATAAACGATTTTGAAATATAAAAAAAAAAAAAAAAAATCCTTAAAACTTATGGAAAAATCCGAAAACAAAAAAATATAGTTACCCATGTCCGAGGTTCCTTTTTTTTTTGGTAAAAAAAAAAAAACAAAAAAAAAAAAACAACTTGATTACATGTTACATTCCCCTTGCAATTTTTTTTTTTTTTTTTTTCGTTTTAATTTCTTATTTGTCTATCTATTGATTTAATTACTTCCTTTTAATTTCTTTTTTTGTCTCGCACTGTAAATTTCTCACAAACCTGTAACACTATTAACTTCTCATTACATACAGAACAAATGTCCTGATGTCCGTTGCTTCCTCATCCCTGGTTGTTTCATTGACATTCAGTTCTACCTTGCTATGTTTATTTGTACATTTGTATATTTGGGTGTACTATTTATGTTCAATTAAAAACAGTTTGATGTCTGAGATTCCTTGTGAACCGCCAACTTAATTACATGTTATATTCCCCTCACAATTTTTTTTTTTCGTTTTTAATTTTATTTTTCTATCTATTTATTTAATTATATCCTTTTAATTTTCTTTTTTTGTCTAGCATTAAAAATTTCTCGCAAACCGTTAACACTATTAACTTCTGATTACTTACAGCACGAATGCGCTTATGCCCCCCCACCCATCCCGCTTTTTCCGTACGGTGGCAGACACTGAGATCGAAAGCAAATGGGTGTCATTGAAATGCAGTAACAGGGTGATAACAGCCGTGTTCGAAGTGTGTAGGGGCTTATAGGAGAGCAGAAGCACGTCACGCAATTCACCTGAGTTCGGAGGATCGGGAGTACCAGGGCCCATAGCGGAGAAGCGGAAGAGCGCAGTTATGTGTCTCTTCTCAAAGGCGGGGAAGCTGGGGGGCAGCAGGACCCCTTAGACCGGCTAATGTGAGCCTTCTCCGGACATAGATCACCCGGACTTATGACTGGAGCTCCCGGACCTCTGGGCACACACATATGTGAATGAGTGGATGAGCTAATGTTGGTTTGGTTGTGGATACGTTTCGGCCAATGCTATCAGCACAGCTATGATTATCCCCAGAACGTTGAGAACGAGCTCCCGGAACTCCAGACATGCGTATATAAAAGAGTGGAATTAAGGTGTGTGTGTGTGTGTGTGTGTGTGTGTGTGTGTGTATACGTGTGGGACAGAAGTAATGTTGGGGACAGAAATTGTTATTAGCCTGCTGGCAGATGACACAACCTTAGTTTTGAAAAATGAACATCAAGTCCCAATAAGTGCTGAAAAAAACCAAAACATTCTCCAAGGCTTCAGGATTGTCATTAAACTTAAAGAAATGCAAACTTCTTGCGCTGCATGACTCGCCACTAAAGGAAATCAGCGATGTTTCTATGAAATCAGAAATAAAATACTTGAGCATTTTCCTATCCAAGGACCAAACGTTAAATCAATCCAGGAACATTGAATCTAAACTGAATCAAAGTAAAGCTTAATTCTAATATATGGCTCCAGAGAGATTTATCAATATTAGGCCGGATATATTTGACTAAAATGGATGTGTTTATCCAGATGTATATACCCAGCGTATTCCAATGCTGCTCCAAATCAACTCGTAAAATCTGTTAACCAAATCAATTTCAACTTTATCTGGAGGAACAGACCACACCATCTAAGAAAAATCACATATGGTGAAAGAAACAAGTGAAGGAGGGCTGAAAGTGATAGAGTTGGACTGCTTGAATGGGACATTGAAGGTGAACTGGTTGAAATCCTGGATCAAACCTCATCGTTCTTTCTGGTATTGTACTCCAAACTACTTATTCAACAAAGTCGGCGGCCTGAGTCTTCTGCTTATCTCTGACTTGGATATCAACAAGATTCCTGTCAAATGTTCAGAGTTCCATAAACAAATATTATTATACTGGAAAATGATATACGTACACAATTTCTCACCACACAGTATAATAGTTTGGAACAATCGATATGTACTGCATGGCAACAAACCTCTGTTTTACAAGGAATGCTTTGAGAAAGGTATATGGTCGATAATTGACTTGATGGATGACACTGGCAGTCCTCTGGACAATGAGCAGTTCTGTACTACACACAGATTCAAGCCTCCCATATTAGAGTTGCTAAAGTTACGAAACGCACTGCCTCGACAATTTGTATTCCTGACCAAAAATATAATGACGCACCGAACCGTACAACCACAGTTACCCCGACTATCACTCCAGGGAATCTCAATTGTGGACAGAAAGCGCGGCAACTCCTTTATTAGGAAATGTTTCACAGGAAACTTATTCCCTGGACGTCAAAAAAAAAAAAAAGGATATTTTAAATAAATTTGATGAGGAATCGATTGCCACGCTGCGAACTATGTATCTGACTCTACCCATACCCCCAAGGCAAAAGAGACCCACTTCAAAATTATGACTGACATCTACCCATCTAAGGAATTATCGAGGGTACGCTTTAATTTTGAAGATAATATTTGTACATTTTGTGAAGACAACATTGAAACCACTGACCATATATTTTTTCTCCTTCTCATTCCATCGTCACCAGTTTCCTTCTCAAAAGATGATATAACATTCTGTTTACTTATAAGCAACATAACAGATGAACTCTGTGTCAATGTTCTTTTAGGCCTGGCCAAGTTCTTCATTCACAAGAACAGAATGCAAAAATGCTCCCCAAATTTTAATGTCTTCATAAACGATTTTGAAATATAAAAAAAAAAAAAAAAAAATCCTTAAAACTTATGGAAAAATCCGAAAACAAAAAAATATAGTTACCCATGTCCGAGGTTCCTTTTTTTTTTGGTAAAAAAAAAAAAAAAAAACAAAAAAAACAACTTGATTACATGTTACATTCCCCTTGCAATTTTTTTTTTTTTTTTTCGTTTTAATTTCTTATTTGTCTATCTATTGATTTAATTACTTCCTTTTAATTTCTTTTTTTGTCTCGCACTGTAAATTTCTCACAAACCTGTAACACTATTAACTTCTCATTACATACAGAACAAATGTCCTGATGTCCGTTGCTTCCTCATCCCTGGTTGTTTCATTGACATTCAGTTCTACCTTGCTATGTTTATTTGTACATTTGTATATTTGGGTGTACTATTTAATTTCAATTAAAAACAGTTTGATGTCTGAGATTCCTTGTGAACCGCCAACTTAATTACATGTTATATTCCCCTCACAATTTTTTTTTTTCGTTTTTAATTTTATTTTTCTATCTATTTATTTAATTATATCCTTCTAATTTTCTTTTTTTGTCTAGCATTAAAAATTTCTCGCAAACCGTTAACACTATTAACTTCTGATTACTTACACCACGAATGCGCTTATGCCCCCCCACCCATCCTGCTTTTTCCGTACGGAGGCAGACACTGAGATCGAAAGCAAATGGGTGTCATTGAAATGCAGTAAAAGGGTGATAACAGCCGTGTTCGAAGTGTGTAGGGGCTTATAGGAGAGCAGAAGCACGTCACGCAATTCACCTGAGTTCGGAGGATCGGGAGTACCAGGGCCCATAGCGGAGAAGCGGAAGAGCGGAGTTATGTGTCTCTTCTCAAAGGCGGGGAAACTGGGGGGCAGCAGGACCCCTTAGACCGGCTAATGTGAGTCTTCTCCGGACATAGATCACCCGGACTTATGACTGGAGCTCCCGGACCTCTGGGCACACACATATGTGAATGAGTGGATGAGCTAATGTTGGTTTGGTTGTGGATACGTTTCGGCCAATGCTATCAGCACAGCTATGATTATCCCCAGAACGTTGAGAACGAGCTCCCGGAACTCCAGACATGCGTATATAAAAGAGTGGAATTAAGGTGTGTGTGTGTGTGTGTGTGTGTGTGTGTGTGTGTGTGTGTGTATGTGTGTATACGTGTGGGACAGAAGTAATGTTGGGGACAGAAATTGTTATTAGCCTGCTGGCAGATGACACAACCTTAGTTTTGAAAAATGAACATCAAGTCCCAATAAGTGCTGAAAAAAACCAAAACATTCTCCAAGGCTTCAGGATTGTCATTAAACTTAAAGAAATGCAAACTTCTTGCGCTGCATGACTCGCCACTAAAGGAAATCAGCGATGTTTCTATGAAATCAGAAATAAAATACTTGAGCATTTTCCTATCCAAGGACCAAACGTTAAATCAATCCAGGAACATTGAATCTAAACTGAATCAAAGTAAAGCTTAATTCTAATATATGGCTCCAGAGAGATTTATCAATATTAGGCCGGATATATTTGACTAAAATGGATGTGTTTATCCAGATGTATATACCCAGCGTATTCCAATGCTGCTCCAAATCAACTCGTAAAATCTGTTAACCAAATCAATTTCAACTTTATCTGGAGGAACAGACCACACCATCTAAGAAAAATCACATATGGTGAAAGAAACAAGTGAAGGAGGGCTGAAAGTGATAGAGTCGGACTGCTTGAATGGGACATTGAAGGTGAACTGGTTGAAATCCTGGATCAAACCTCATCGTTCTTTCTGGTATTGTACTCCAAACTACTTATTCAACAAAGTCGGCGGCCTGAGTCTTCTGCTTATCTCTGACTTGGATATCAACAAGATTCCTGTCAAATGTTCAGAGTTCCATAAACAAATATTATTATACTGGAAAATGATATACGTACACAATTTCTCACCACACAGTATAATAGTTTGGAACAATCGATATGTACTGCATGGCAACAAACCTCTGTTTTACAAGGAATGCTTTGAGAAAGGTATATGGTCAATAATTGACTTGATGGATGACACTGGCAGTCCTCTGGACAATGAGCAGTTCTGTACTACACACAGATTCAAGCCTCCCATATTAGAGTTGCTAAAGTTACGAAACGCACTGCCTCGACAATTTGTATTCCTGACCAAAAATATAATGACGCACCGAACCGTACAACCACAGTTACCCCGACTATCACTCCAGGGAATCTCAATTGTGGACAGAAAGTGCAGCAACTCCTTTATTAGGAAATGTTTCACAGGAAACTTATTCCATGGACGTCAAAAAAAAAGAAAGGATATTTTAAATAAATTTGATGAGGAATCGATTGCCACGCTGCGAACTATGTATCGGACTCTACCCATACCCCCAAGGCAAAAGAGACCCACTTCAAAATTATGACTGACATCTACCCATCTAAGGAATTATCGAGGGTACGCTTTAATTTTGAAGATAATATTTGTACATTTTGTGAAGACAACATTGAAACCACTGACCATATATTTTTTCTCCTTCTCATTCCATCGTCACCAGTTTCCTTCTCAAAAGATGATATAACATTCTGTTTACTTATAAGCAACATAACAGATGAACTCTGTGTCAATGTTCTTTTAGGCCTGGCCAAGTTCTTCATTCACAAGAACAGAATGCAAAAATGCTCCCCAAATTTTAATGTCTTCATAAACGATTTTGAAATATAAAAAAAAAAAAAAAAATCCTTAAAACTTATGGAAAAATCCGAAAACAAAAAAATATAGTTACCCATGTCCGAGGTTCCTTTTTTTTTTGGTAAAAAAAAAACAAAAAACAAAAAAAACAACTTGATTACATGTTACATTCCCCTTGCAATTTTTTTTTTTTTTTTTCGTTTTAATTTCTTATTTGTCTATCTATTGATTTAATTACTTCCTTTTAATTTCTTTTTTTGTCTCGCACTGTAAATTTCTCACAAACCTGTAACACTATTAACTTCTCATTACATACAGAACAAATGTCCTGATGTCCGTTGCTTCCTCATCCCTGGTTGTTTCATTGACATTCAGTTCTACCTTGCTATGTTTATTTGTACATTTGTATATTTGGGTGTACTATTTATGTTCAATTAAAAACAGTTTGATGTCTGAGATTCCTTGTGAACCGCCAACTTAATTACATGTTATATTCCCCTCACAATTTTTTTTTTTCGTTTTTAATTTTATTTTTCTATCTATTTATTTAATTATATCCTTCTAATTTTCTTTTTTTGTCTAGCATTAAAAATTTCTCGCAAACCGTTAACACTATTAACTTCTGATTACTTACACCACGAATGCGCTTATGCCCCCCCACCCATCCCGCTTTTTCCGTACGGAGGCAGACACTGAGATCGAAAGCAAATGGGTGTCATTGAAATGCAGTAACAGGGTGATAACAGCCGTGTTCGAAGTGTGTAGGGGCTTATAGGAGAGCAGAAGCACGTCACGCAATTCACCTGAGTTCGGAGGATCGGGAGTACCAGGGCCCATAGCGGAGAAGCGGAAGAGCGGAGTTATGTGTCTCTTCTCAAAGGCGGGGAAGCTGGGGGGCAGCAGGACCCCTTAGACCGGCTAAGGTGAGCCTACTCCGGACAGAGATCACCCGGAGTTATGACTGGAGCTCCCGGACCTCTGGGCACACACATATGTGAATGACTGGATGAGCTAATGTTGGTTTGGTTGTGGATACGTTTCGGCCAATGCTATCAGCACAGCGATGATGAGTTCAGGTGTGTCTGTGTGTGTTTGTGTGTTTGTGTGTGTGTATGTGTGTGTGTGTGTGTGTGCGTGTGTTTGTGTGTGTGTGAGAGTTTGTTTTTGTGGGTTGGGGGGGGTTCCCGCGGACACGGAGTACCAGGGCCTGGAGCGGATGAGGTGAGGAGCGGAGGAGAGCAGAAGCCCGGACCGTGATTCGCTTGTGTCCAGCGGTTCGGGAGTTCCAGGGCCCGAAACGGAGGAGCGGAGGAGCGGAGGAGCGGAGGAGCGGAGGAGCGGAGGAGCGGAGGACAGCAAAACCCCTTTCTGCAATTCGCCTGAGTCCGGCGGATCGGTAGTACCTGGTTCCGCAGCGGATGAGCGGAGGAGTGGAGGAGATGTTTCTCTTCTCAGAGGCGGCGAGGGGGGGGGGGCAGGACCCCTTACCCTTATCCCCCCCGGACGTTTGAGTGGAGCTCCCGGACCTCCGGGCACGCACATGCGAATGACTGGATCACAGGGAGTGCCAGGGCCTGGAGCGGATGAGCAGAGGAGAGGCGGAGGGCAGAAGCCCGGCCCTGTTCAAGAGTTCCAGGGTCCAAAGCGGGGGAGCGAAGAAGCGGAGGAGGGGAGGAGAGCAGAAGAGCAAAAAACTGGCCCGGAATTCACCGAAGTCCCGCGGATCGGGAGTTCCAGGGCCCGGAGCGGAAGAGCGGAGGAGCGGAGGAGAGGAGGAGCGGAGCAAAGCTAAGCCCGTCTTAACAACAAGGAAATTACAGATGAGGCTATAATTTCTAATGAAAACTTTAAATTCTATAGCCACGTATACACTTCGACATTGTCAAAAAGCGATTGTGACTCCTTTCCATTAAATATTCCTCAATATATCCCAAAAATAAACAACAAACAATATATGTTTGTTTATATATGTTTATATATAAACAACAAAAAATATACAGTTTGATGTCTGAGATTCCTTGTGAATCGCCAACTTAATTACATGTCGTATTCCCCTTGCATTTTTTTTTTTTGGTTTTAATTTCATTTGTCTATCTATTTATCTAATTATTTCCTTTTAATTTCGTTTTTTGTCTAGCACTGTAAATTTCTCACAAACCTGTAACACTATTAACTTCTCATTACATACAGAACAAATGTCCTCATGTCCGTTGCTTCCTCATGCCTGGTTGTTTCATTGACATTCAGTTCTACCTTGCTATGTTTATTTGTACATTTGTATATTTGGGTGTACTATTTATGTTCAATTAAAAACAGTTTGATGTCTGAGATTCCCTGTGAACCGCCAACTTAATTACATGTTATATTCCCCTCACAATTTTTTTGTTTTCGTTTTTAATTTTATTTTTCTATCTATTTATTTAATTATATCCTTTTAATTTTCTTTTTTTGTCTAGCATTAAAAATTTCTCGCAAACCGTTAACACTATTAACTTCTGATTACTTACAGCACGAATGCGCTTATGCCCCCCCACCCCCCACCCCCCCGCTTTTTCCGTACGGTGGCAGACACTGAGATCGAAAGCAAATGGGTGTCATTGAAATGCAGTAACAGGGTGATAACAGCCGTGTTCGAAGTGTGTAGGGGCTTATAGTAGAGCAGAAGCACGTCACGCAATTCACCTGAGTTCGG
>NW_028234000.1:137500-147500 GCF_037954325.1 Fistularia commersonii
CGGACATAAAATAAAGACAATCATTCAAATGTGAATGAGTCGGCGTGATGCTCCGGGATGTGTGGAGCTCAGGGAGCTCCACGAGTGAGGGAGTTAAGTTAGGGCGGGGGTGCAAGTAGGCTCTAGGATTCCCCGAGTCGGGGCGAACGATGGGTTTAGAGGCGTATCGCATTGAAGATAATGGCCGCATATCCTTCTTGGACTTTTCTAAAGCCTTTGACTCGGTCGAACATCCATTTATCATAGCAACGCTCGAACATTTTGGATTTGGTTAAATATTCAGGAATGTGATCCGTGGGCTCTATGAGAATATTCATAGCTGTGTCACCCTGCCAAGCGGCACCACTCCGAGCTTCCATGTTGATGTGGGAATCCCCCAAGGTTGCCCCATCTCACCCTATTTATTTATAATTGCTACCGAAATGCTAGCCGTTTATGTTGAAAAGAGCAACGATATCCAAAAGTTAGACGTGCTGGGGACTGAAATTGTTATTAGCCTGCTGGCAGATGACACAACCTTAGTTTTGAAAAATGAACATCAAGTCCCAATAAGTGCCGAAAACAACCAAAACATTCTCCAAGGCTTCAGGATTGTCATTAAACTTAAAGAAATGCAAACTTCTTGCGCTGCATGACTCGCCACTAAAGGAAATCAGCGATGTTTCCATGAAATCAGAAATAAAATACTTGAGCATTTTCCTATCCAAGGACCAAACGTTAAATCAATCCAGGAACATTGAATCTAAACTGAATCAAAGTAAAGCTTAATTCTAATATATGGCTCCAGAGAGATTTATCAATATTAGGCCGGATATATTTGACTAAAATGGATGTGTTTATCCAGATGTATATACCCAGCGTATTCCAATGCTGCTCCAAATCAACTCGTAAAATCTGTTAACCAAATCAATTTCAACTTTATCTGGAGGAACAGACCACACCATCTAAGAAAAATCACATATGGTGAAAGAAACAAGTGAAGGAGGGCTGAAAGTGATAGAGTCGGACTGCTTGAATGGGACATTGAAGGTGAACTGGTTGAAATCCTGGATCAAACCTCATCGTTCTTTCTGGTATTGTACTCCAAACTACTTATTCAACAAAGTCGGCGGCCTGAGTCTTCTGCTTATCTCTGACTTGGATATCAACAAGATTCCTGTCAAATGTTCAGAGTTCCATAAACAAATATTATTATACTGGAAAATGATATACGTACACAATTTCTCACCACACAGTATAATAGTTTGGAACAATCGATATGTACTGCATGGCAACAAACCTCTGTTTTACAAGGAATGCTTTGAGAAAGGTATATGGTCGATAATTGACTTGATGGATGACACTGGCAGTCCTCTGGACAATGAGCAGTTCTGTACTACACACAGATTCAAGCCTCCCATATTAGAGTTGCTAAAGTTACGAAACGCACTGCCTCGACAATTTGTATTCCTGACCAAAAATATAATGACGCACCGAACCGTACAACCACAGTTACCCCGACTATCACTCCAGGGAATCTCAATTGTGGACAGAAAGCGCGGCAACTCCTTTATTAGGAAATGTTTCACAGGAAACTTATTCCCTGGACGTCAAAAAAAAAAAAAAAGGATATTTTAAATAAATTTGATGAGGAATCGATTGCCACGCTGCGAACCATGTATCTGACTCTACCCATACCCCCAAGGCAAAAGAGACCCACTTCAAAATTATGACTGACATCTACCCATCTAAGGAATTATCGAGGGTACGCTTTAATTTTGAAGATAATATTTGTACATTTTGTGAAGACAACATTGAAACCACTGACCATATATTTTTTCTCCTTCTCATTCCATCGTCACCAGTTTCCTTCTCAAAAGATGATATAACATTCTGTTTACTTATAAGCAACATAACAGATGAACTCTGTGTCAATGTTCTTTTAGGCCTGGCCAAGTTCTTCATTCACAAGAACAGAATGCAAAAATGCTCCCCAAATTTTAATGTCTTCATAAACGATTTTGAAATATAAAAAAAAAAAAAAAAATCCTTAAAACTTATAGAAAAATCCAAAAACTAAAAAATATAGTTACCCATGTCCGAGGTTCCTTTTTTTTTTGGTAAAAAAAAAAAACAAAAAAAAAAAAACAACTTGATTACATGTTACATTCCCCTTGCAATTTTTTTTTTTTTTTTTCGTTTTAATTTCTTATTTGTCTATCTATTGATTTAATTACTTCCTTTTAATTTCTTTTTTTGTCTCGCACTGTAAATTTCTCACAAACCTGTAACACTATTAACTTCTCATTACATACAGAACAAATGTCCTGATGTCCGTTGCTTCCTCATCCCTGGTTGTTTCATTGACATTCAGTTCTACCTTGCTATGTTTATTTGTACATTTGTATATTTGGGTGTACTATTTATGTTCAATTAAAAACAGTTTGATGTCTGAGATTCCTTGTGAACCGCCAACTTAATTACATGTTATATTCCCCTCACAATTTTTTTTTTTCGTTTTTAATTTTATTTTTCTATCTATTTATTTAATTATATCCTTCTAATTTTCTTTTTTTGTCTAGCATTAAAAATTTCTCGCAAACCGTTAACACTATTAACTTCTGATTACTTACACCACGAATGCGCTTATGCCCCCCCACCCATCCCGCTTTTTCCGTACGGAGGCAGACACTGAGATCGAAAGCAAATGGGTGTCATTGAAATGCAGTAACAGGGTGATAACAGCCGTGTTCGAAGTGTGTAGGGGCTTATAGGAGAGCAGAAGCACGTCACGCAATTCACCTGAGTTCGGAGGATCGGGAGTACCAGGGCCCATAGCGGAGAAGCGGAAGAGCGGAGTTATGTGTCTCTTCTCAAAGGCGGGGAAACTGGGGGGCAGCAGGACCCCTTAGACCGGCTAATGTGAGTCTTCTCCGGACATAGATCACCCGGACTTATGACTGGAGCTCCCGGACCTCTGGGCACACACATATGTGAATGAGTGGATGAGCTAATGTTGGTTTGGTTGTGGATACGTTTCGGCCAATGCTATCAGCACAGCTATGATTATCCCCAGAACGTTGAGAACGAGCTCCCGGAACTCCAGACATGCGTATATAAAAGAGTGGAATTAAGGTGTGTGTGTGTGTGTGTGTGTGTGTGTGTGTGTGTGTGTGTGTGTGTGTGTGTATACGTGTGGGACAGAAGTAATGTTGGGGACAGAAATTGCTATTAGCCTGCTGGCAGATGACACAACCTTAGTTTTGAAAAATGAACATCAAGTCCCAATAAGTGCTGAAAAAAACCAAAACATTCTCCAAGGCTTCAGGATTGTCATTAAACTTAAAGAAATGCAAACTTCTTGCGCTGCATGACTCGCCACTAAAGGAAATCAGCGATGTTTCTATGAAATCAGAAATAAAATACTTGAGCATTTTCCTATCCAAGGACCAAACGTTAAATCAATCCAGGAACATTGAATCTAAACTGAATCAAAGTAAAGCTTAATTCTAATATATGGCTCCAGAGAGATTTATCAATATTAGGCCGGATATATTTGACTAAAATGGATGTGTTTATCCAGATGTATATACCCAGCGTATTCCAATGCTGCTCCAAATCAACTCGTAAAATCTGTTAACCAAATCAATTTCAACTTTATCTGGAGGAACAGACCACACCATCTAAGAAAAATCACATATGGTGAAAGAAACAAGTGAAGGAGGGCTGAAAGTGATAGAGTCGGACTGCTTGAATGGGACATTGAAGGTGAACTGGTTGAAATCCTGGATCAAACCTCATCGTTCTTTCTGGTATTGTACTCCAAACTACTTATTCAACAAAGTCGGCGGCCTGAGTCTTCTGCTTATCTCTGACTTGGATATCAACAAGATTCCTGTCAAATGTTCAGAGTTCCATAAACAAATATTATTATACTGGAAAATGATATACGTACACAATTTCTCACCACACAGTATAATAGTTTGGAACAATCGATATGTACTGCATGGCAACAAACCTCTGTTTTACAAGGAATGCTTTGAGAAAGGTATATGGTCAATAATTGACTTGATGGATGACACTGGCAGTCCTCTGGACAATGAGCAGTTCTGTACTACACACAGATTCAAGCCTCCCATATTAGAGTTGCTAAAGTTACGAAACGCACTGCCTCGACAATTTGTATTCCTGACCAAAAATATAATGACGCACCGAACCGTACAACCACAGTTACCCCGACTATCACTCCAGGGAATCTCAATTGTGGACAGAAAGCGCAGCAACTCCTTTATTAGGAAATGTTTCACAGGAAACTTATTCCCTGGACGTCAAAAAAAAAAAAAAGGATATTTTAAATAAATTTGATGAGGAATCGATTGCCACGCTGCGAACTATGTATCTGACTCTACCCATACCCCCAAGGCAAAAGAGACCCACTTCAAAATTATGACTGACATCTACCCATCTAAGGAATTATCGAGGGTACGCTTTAATTTTGAAGATAATATTTGTACATTTTTTGAAGACAACATTGAAACCACTGACCATATATTTTTTCTCCTTCTCATTCCATCGTCACCAGTTTCCTTCTCAAAAGATGATATAACATTCTGTTTACTTATAAGCAACATAACAGATGAACTCTGTGTCAATGTTCTTTTAGGCCTGGCCAAGTTCTTCATTCACAAGAACAGAATGCAAAAATGCTCCCCAAATTTTAATGTCTTCATAAACGATTTTGAAATATAAAAAAAAAAAAAAAAATCCTTAAAACTTATGGAAAAATCCGAAAACAAAAAAATATAGTTACCCATGTCCGAGGTTCCTTTTTTTTTTGGTAAAAAAAAAAAAAAAAACAAAAAAAACAACTTGATTACATGTTACATTCCCCTTGCAATTTTTTTTTTTTTTTTTCGTTTTAATTTCTTATTTGTCTATCTATTGATTTAATTACTTCCTTTTAATTTCTTTTTTTGTCTCGCACTGTAAATTTCTCACAAACCTGTAACACTATTAACTTCTCATTACATACAGAACAAATGTCCTGATGTCCGTTGCTTCCTCATCCCTGGTTGTTTCATTGACATTCAGTTCTACCTTGCTATGTTTATTTGTACATTTGTATATTTGGGTGTACTATTTATGTTCAATTAAAAACAGTTTGATGTCTGAGATTCCTTGTGAACCGCCAACTTAATTACATGTTATATTCCCCTCACAATTTTTTTTTTTCGTTTTTAATTTTATTTTTCTATCTATTTATTTAATTATATCCTTCTAATTTTCTTTTTTTGTCTAGCATTAAAAATTTCTCGCAAACCGTTAACACTATTAACTTCTGATTACTTACAGCACGATTGCGCTTATGCCCCCCCACCCATCCCGCTTTTTCCGTACGGAGGCAGACACTGAGATCGAAAGCAAATGGGTGTCATTGAAATGCAGTAACAGGGTGATAACAGCCGTGTTCGAAGTGTGTAGGGGCTTATAGGAGAGCAGAAGCACGTCACGCAATTCACCTGAGTTCGGAGGATCGGGAGTACCAGGGCCCATAGCGGAGAAGCGGAAGAGCGGAGTTATGTGTCTCTTCTCAAAGGCGGGGAAGCTGGGGGGCAGCAGGACCCCTTAGACCGGCTAAGGTGAGCCTACTCCGGACAGAGATCACCCGGAGTTATGACTGGAGCTCCCGGACCTCTGGGCACACACATATGTGAATGACTGGATGAGCTAATGTTGGTTTGGTTGTGGATACGTTTCGGCCAATGCTATCAGCACAGCGATGATGAGTTCAGGTGTGTCTGTGTGTGTTTGTGTGTTTGTGTGTGTGTGTGTGTGTGTGTGTGTGTGTGCGTGTGTTTGTGTGTGTGTGAGAGTTTGTTTTTGTGGGTTGGGGGGGGTTCCCGCGGACACGGAGTACCAGGGCCTGGAGCGGATGAGGTGAGGAGCGGAGGAGAGCAGAAGCCCGGACCGTGATTCGCTTGTGTCCAGCGGCTCGGGAGTTCCAGGGCCCGAAACGGAGGAGCGGAGGAGCGGAGGAGCGGAGGAGCGGAGGAGCGGAGGAGCGGAGGAGCGGAGGACAGCAAAACCCCTTTCTGCAATTCGCCTGAGTCCGGCGGATCGGTAGTACCTGGTTCCGCAGCGGATGAGCGGAGGAGTGGAGGAGATGTTTCTCTTCTCAGAGGCGGCGAGGGGGGGGGGGGCAGGACCCCTTACCCTTATCCCCCCCGGACGTTTGAGTGGAGCTCCCGGACCTCCGGGCACGCACATGCGAATGACTGGATCACAGGGAGTGCCAGGGCCTGGAGCGGATGAGCAGAGGAGAGGCGGAGGGCAGAAGCCCGGCCCTGTTCAAGAGTTCCAGGGTCCAAAGCGGGGGAGCGAAGAAGCGTAGGAGGGGAGGAGAGCAGAAGAGCAAAAAACTGGCCCGGAATTCACCGAAGTCCCGCGGATCGGGAGTTCCAGGGCCCGGAGCGGAAGAGCGGAGGAGCGGAGGAGAGGAGGAGCGGAGCAAAGCTTATCCCGTCTTAACAACAAGGAAATTACAGATGAGGCTATAATTTCTAATGAAAACTTTAAATTCTATAGCCACGTATACACTTCGACATTGTCAAAAAGCGATTGTGACTCCTTTCCATTAAATATTCCTCAATATATCCCAAAAATAAACAACAAACAATATATGTTTGTTTATATATGTTTATATATAAACAACAAAAAATATACAGTTTGATGTCTGAGATTCCTTGTGAATCGCCAACTTAATTACATGTCGTATTCCCCTTGCATTTTTTTTTTTTTTGGTTTTAATTTCATTTGTCTATCTATTTATCTAATTATTTCCTTTTAATTTCGTTTTTTGTCTAGCACTGTAAATTTCTCACAAACCTGTAACACTATTAACTTCTCATTACATACAGAACAAATGTCCTCATGTCCGTTGCTTCCTCATGCCTGGTTGTTTCATTGACATTCAGTTCTACCTTGCTATGTTTATTTGTACATTTGTATATTTGGGTGTACTATTTATGTTCAATTAAAAACAGTTTGATGTCTGAGATTCCCTGTGAACCGCCAACTTAATTACATGTTATATTCCCCTCACAATTTTTTTTTTTTCGTTTTTAATTTTATTTTTCTATCTATTTATTTAATTATATCCTTTTAATTTTTTTTTTTTGTCTAGCATTAAAAATTTCTCGCAAACCGTTAACACTATTAACTTCTGATTACTTACAGCACGAATGCGCTTATGCCCCCCCACCCCCCACCCCCCCGCTTTTTCCGTACGGTGGCAGACACTGAGATCGAAAGCAAATGGGTGTCATTGAAATGCAGTAACAGGGTGATAACAGCCGTGTTCGAAGTGTGTAGGGGCTTATAGTAGAGCAGAAGCACGTCACGCAATTCACCTGAGTTCGGAGGATCGGGAGTACCAGGGCCCATAGCGGAGAAGCGGAAGAGCGGAGTTATGTGTCTCTTCTCAAAGGCCGGGAAGCTGGGGGGCAGCAGGACCCCTTAGAGCGGCTAATGTGAGCCTTCTCCGGACATAGATCACCCGGACTTATGACTGGAGCTCCCGGACCTCTGGGCACACACATATGTGAATGAGTGGATGAGCTAATGTTGGTTTGGTTGTGGAAACGTTTCGGCCAATGCTATTAGCACAGCTATGATGAGTTCAGGTGTGTCTGTGTGTGTTTGTGTGTTTGTGTGTGTGTGTGTGTGTGTGTGTGTGCGTGTGTTTGTGTGTGTGTGAGAGTTTGTTTTTGTGGGTTGGGGGGGGTTCCCGCGGACACGGAGTACCAGGGCCTGGAGCGGATGAGGTGAGGAGCGGAGGAGAGCAGAAGCCCGGACCGTGATTCGCTTGTGTCCAGCGGTTCGGGAGTTCCAGGGCCCGAAACGGAGGAGCGGAGGAGCGGAGGAGCGGAGGAGCGGAGGAGCGGAGGAGCGGAGGACAGCAAAACCCCTTTCTGCAATTCGCCTGAGTCCGGCGGATCGGTAGTACCTGGTTCCGCAGCGGATGAGCGGAGGAGTGGAGGAGATGTTTCTCTTCTCAGAGGCGGCGAGGGGGGGGGGGCAGGACCCCTTACCCTTATCCCCCCCGGACGTTTGAGTGGAGCTCCCGGACCTCCGGGCACGCACATGCGAATGACTGGATCACAGGGAGTGCCAGGGCCTGGAGCGGATGAGCAGAGGAGAGGCGGAGGGCAGAAGCCCGGCCCTGTTCAAGAGTTCCAGGGTCCAAAGCGGGGGAGCGAAGAAGCGGAGGAGGGGAGGAGAGCAGAAGAGCAAAAAACTGGCCCGGAATTCACCGAAGTCCCGCGGATCGGGAGTTCCAGGGCCCGGAGCGGAAGAGCGGAGGAGCGGAGGAGAGGAGGAGCGGAGCAAAGCTAAGCCCGTCTTAACAACAAGGAAATTACAGATGAGGCTATAATTTCTAATGAAAACTTTAAATTCTATAGCCACCTATACACTTCGACATTGTCAAAAAGCGATTGTGACTCCTTTCCATTAAATATTCCTCAATATATCCCAAAAATAAACAACAAACAATATATGTTTGTTTATATATGTTTATATATAAACAACAAAAAATATACAGTTTGATGTCTGAGATTCCTTGTGAATCGCCAACTTAATTACATGTCGTATTCCCCTTGCATTTTTTTTTTTTGGTTTTAATTTCATTTGTCTATCTATTTATCTAATTATTTCCTTTTAATTTCGTTTTTTGTCTAGCACTGTAAATTTCTCACAAACCTGTAACACTATTAACTTCTCATTACATACAGAACAAATGTCCTCATGTCCGTTGCTTCCTCATGCCTGGTTGTTTCATTGACATTCAGTTCTACCTTGCTATGTTTATTTGTACATTTGTATATTTGGGTGTACTATTTATGTTCAATTAAAAACAGTTTGATGTCTGAGATTCCCTGTGAACCGCCAACTTAATTACATGTTATATTCCCCTCACAATTTTTTTTTTTTCGTTTTTAATTTTATTTTTCTATCTATTTATTTAATTATATCCTTTTAATTTTCTTTTTTTGTCTAGCATTAAAAATTTCTCGCAAACCGTTAACACTATTAACTTCTGATTACTTACAGCACGAATGCGCTTATGCCCCCCCACCCCCCACCCCCCCGCTTTTTCCGTACGGTGGCAGACACTGAGATCGAAAGCAAATGGGTGTCATTGAAATGCAGTAACAGGGTGATAACAGCCGTGTTCGAAGTGTGTAGGGGCTTATAGTAGAGCAGAAGCACGTCACGCAATTCACCTGAGTTCGGAGGATCGGGAGTACCAGGGCCCATAGCGGAGAAGCGGAAGAGCGGAGTTATGTGTCTCTTCTCAAAGGCCGGGAAGCTGGGGGGCAGCAGGACCCCTTAGAGCGGCTAATGTGAGCCTTCTCCGGACATAGATCACCCGGACTTATGACTGGAGCTCCCGGACCTCTGGGCACACACATATGTGAATGAGTGGATGAGCTAATGTTGGTTTGGTTGTGGAAACGTTTCGGCCAATGCTATTAGCACAGCTATGATGAGTTCAGGTGTGTCTGTGTGTGTTTGTGTGTTTGTGTGTGTGTGTGTGTGTGTGTGTGTGCGTGTGTTTGTGTGTGTGTGAGAGTTTGTTTTTGTGGGTTGGGGGGGGTTCCCGCGGACACGGAGTACCAGGGCCTGGAGCGGATGAGGTGAGGAGCGGAGGAGAGCAGAAGCCCGGACCGTGATTCGCTTGTGTCCAGCGGTTCGGGAGTTCCAGGGCCCGAAACGGAGGAGCGGAGGAGCGGAGGACGGCAAAACCCCTTTCTGCAATTCGCCTGAGTCCGGCGGATCGGTAATACCTGGTTCCGCAGCGGAGGAGCGGAGGAGTGGAGGAGATGTTTCTCTTCTCAGAGGCGGCGAGGAGGGGGGGAGAGGGACAGGACCCCTTACCCTTACCCCCCCCGGACGTTTGAGTGGAGCTCCCGGACCTCCGGGCACGCACATGCGAATGACTGGATCACAGGGAGTGCCA
>NW_028234000.1:157500-170000 GCF_037954325.1 Fistularia commersonii
CTGGCAGCTCACCCTGACCACCCAGACCCTTTCTCAACTCCTCCCTGAAAACCGTGCAACGCTCCTCCCTTTTCAGCTTCCACCACTTTGTCCTCTGCTCTGCCTTTGTCCTCGTCATCTACCTTGTCACCAGAGTCGTCGCACAAACCGCCATCCTATGCTGTCTGGCTACACGCCCACCTACAACTACTTTGCAGTCACCGATCTCTTTCAGGTTACCTCGTCTATACAAGATGTAGTCTACCTGCGTGCTCCTACCTCCGCTCTTATAAGTTACCCTATGTTCCTGTTTTTTCTGGAAAAAGGTATTCACTACACCCATTTCCATCCCTTTTGCAAAATCTACCACCATCTGTCCCTCTGCATTCCTATCCTGGATACCATATCTGCCCATCACTTCTTCATCCCCTCTATTGCCTTCACCAACATGTCCATTGAAGTCTGCACCAATTACCACTCTCTCATTTCTGGGAATATTCTGCATCACTTCATCCAACTCATTCCAGAACTTCTCCTTCTCTTCAGGTTCACATCCCACCTGTGGCGCATAGCCACTAACAACACTGAGCATCACACCTTCAATTTCCAATTTCAGACTCATAAGTCTATCTGACATTCTTTTCACCTCTAGGACGTTCCTTACAAACTCCTCCTTCAAGATGACTCCTACTCCATTTCTCTTCTTGTCAGCACCATAATAGTATAACTTAAAGCCTGCTCCTAAGCTTCTAGCCTTACTACCCTTCCACCTGGTCTCCTGGACACACAGTATATCCAGCTTCCTTCTCTGCATCGTGTCCATCAACTCTCTACCTTTTCCTGTCATAGTCCCAATATTCAAAGTCCCTACTCTCAGTCCCAGGCTCTTTCCTTTCCTCCTCTCTCTCTGCTTCCGAACACGCACTCCTCCTCTTCTTCTTCTTCTTGTTCTTCGACCCACAGTAGCCCGATTTCCATTAGTACCCTGTAGGTCATCAGTACCAATGGCGGTCGTTGTTAACCCGGTCCGCGACCCATCCGGTATGGTATAGTTATGGTTGACTCGCATGTTTGGTTTTGGCAAACGTTTTACGCCGGATGCCCCTCCTGACGCAACCCTCTGCATTTATCCGGGCTTGGGACCGGCACAGGGAGACACTGCTCCGTGCCCCCCCCCCCCCCCCCCCCCCCCCAAAGGCAGGCTTGGAGAGACACGGGCCAGTGCCGCCCTGAGGCTGCATTACCCTCTCTTTCTTACATTTATTATAAAAATATGCTTATCTTCCTTTTAGCTCATCACACATGTCTTTATGATTTTCAGTCCATGCCTCAGCCGGCCTGAAGCTCCACTGATGCGCATGTGCGGATGCCTCTATCTAGCGGACATAAAATAAAGACAATCATTCAAATGTGAATGAGTCGGCGTGATGCTCCGGGATGTGTGGAGCTCAGGGAGCTCCACGAGTGAGGGAGTTAAGTTAGGGCGGGGGTGCAAGTAGGCTCTAGGATTCCCCGAGTCGGGGCGAGCGATGGGTTTAGAGGCGTATCGCATTGAAGATAATGGCCGCATATCCTTCTTGGACTTTTCTAAAGCCTTTGACTCGGTCGAACATCCATTTATCATAGCAACGCTCGAACATTTTGGATTTGGTTAAATATTCAGGAATGTGATCCGTGGGCTCTATGAGAATATTCATAGCTGTGTCACCCTGCCAAGCGGCACCACTCCGAGCTTCCATGTTGATGTGGGAATCCCCCAAGGTTGCCCCATCTCACCCTATTTATTTATAATTGCTACCGAAATGCTAGCCGTTTATGTTGAAAAGAGCAACGATATCCAAAAGTTAGACGTGCTGGGGACTGAAATTGTTATTAGCCTGCTGGCAGATGACACAACCTTAGTTTTGAAAAATGAACATCAAGTCCCAATAAGTGCCGAAAACAACCAAAACATTCTCCAAGGCTTCAGGATTGTCATTAAACTTAAAGAAATGCAAACTTCTTGCGCTGCATGACTCGCCACTAAAGGAAATCAGCGATGTTTCCATGAAATCAGAAATAAAATACTTGAGCATTTTCCTATCCAAGGACCAAACGTTAAATCAATCCAGGAACATTGAATCTAAACTGAATCAAAGTAAAGCTTAATTCTAATATATGGCTCCAGAGAGATTTATCAATATTAGGCCGGATATATTTGACTAAAATGGATGTGTTTATCCAGATGTATATACCCAGCGTATTCCAATGCTGCTCCAAATCAACTCGTAAAATCTGTTAACCAAATCAATTTCAACTTTATCTGGAGGAACAGACCACACCATCTAAGAAAAATCACATATGGTGAAAGAAACAAGTGAAGGAGGGCTGAAAGTGATAGAGTCGGACTGCTTGAATGGGACATTGAAGGTGAACTGGTTGAAATCCTGGATCAAACCTCATCGTTCTTTCTGGTATTGTACTCCAAACTACTTATTCAACAAAGTCGGCGGCCTGAGTCTTCTGCTTATCTCTGACTTGGATATCAACAAGATTCCTGTCAAATGTTCAGAGTTCCATAAACAAATATTATTATACTGGAAAATGATATACGTACACAATTTCTCACCACACAGTATAATAGTTTGGAACAATCGATATGTACTGCATGGCAACAAACCTCTGTTTTACAAGGAATGCTTTGAGAAAGGTATATGGTCGATAATTGACTTGATGGATGACACTGGCAGTCCTCTGGACAATGAGCAGTTCTGTACTACACACAGATTCAAGCCTCCCATATTAGAGTTGCTAAAGTTACGAAACGCACTGCCTCGACAATTTGTATTCCTGACCAAAAATATAATGACGCACCGAACCGTACAACCACAGTTACCCCGACTATCACTCCAGGGAATCTCAATTGTGGACAAAAAGCGCGGCAACTCCTTTATTAGGAAATGTTTCACAGGAAACTTATTCCCTGGACGTCAAAAAAAAAAAAAAGGATATTTTAAATAAATTTGATGAGGAATCGATTGCCACGCTGCGAACCATGTATCTGACTCTACCCATACCCCCAAGGCAAAAGAGACCCACTTCAAAATTATGACTGACATCTACCCATCTAAGGAATTATCGAGGGTACGCTTTAATTTTGAAGATAATATTTGTACATTTTGTGAAGACAACATTGAAACCACTGACCATATATTTTTTCTCCTTCTCATTCCATCGTCACCAGTTTCCTTCTCAAAAGATGATATAACATTCTGTTTACTTATAAGCAACATAACAGATGAACTCTGTGTCAATGTTCTTTTAGGCCTGGCCAAGTTCTTCATTCACAAGAACAGAATGCAAAAATGCTCCCCAAATTTTAATGTCTTCATAAACGATTTTGAAATATAAAAAAAAAAAAAAAAAAATCCTTAAAACTTATGGAAAAATCCGAAAACAAAAAAATATAGTTACCCATGTCCGAGGTTCCTTTTTTTTTTGGTAAAAAAAAAAAAACAAAAAAAAAAAAACAACTTGATTACATGTTACATTCCCCTTGCAATTTTTTTTTTTTTTTTTTTCGTTTTAATTTCTTATTTGTCTATCTATTGATTTAATTACTTCCTTTTAATTTCTTTTTTTGTCTCGCACTGTAAATTTCTCACAAACCTGTAACACTATTAACTTCTCATTACATACAGAACAAATGTCCTGATGTCCGTTGCTTCCTCATCCCTGGTTGTTTCATTGACATTCAGTTCTACCTTGCTATGTTTATTTGTACATTTGTATATTTGGGTGTACTATTTATGTTCAATTAAAAACAGTTTGATGTCTGAGATTCCTTGTGAACCGCCAACTTAATTACATGTTATATTCCCCTCACAATTTTTTTTTTTCGTTTTTAATTTTATTTTTCTATCTATTTATTTAATTATATCCTTTTAATTTTCTTTTTTTGTCTAGCATTAAAAATTTCTCGCAAACCGTTAACACTATTAACTTCTGATTACTTACAGCACGAATGCGCTTATGCCCCCCCACCCATCCCGCTTTTTCCGTACGGTGGCAGACACTGAGATCGAAAGCAAATGGGTGTCATTGAAATGCAGTAACAGGGTGATAACAGCCGTGTTCGAAGTGTGTAGGGGCTTATAGGAGAGCAGAAGCACGTCACGCAATTCACCTGAGTTCGGAGGATCGGGAGTACCAGGGCCCATAGCGGAGAAGCGGAAGAGCGCAGTTATGTGTCTCTTCTCAAAGGCGGGGAAGCTGGGGGGCAGCAGGACCCCTTAGACCGGCTAATGTGAGCCTTCTCCGGACATAGATCACCCGGACTTATGACTGGAGCTCCCGGACCTCTGGGCACACACATATGTGAATGAGTGGATGAGCTAATGTTGGTTTGGTTGTGGATACGTTTCGGCCAATGCTATCAGCACAGCTATGATTATCCCCAGAACGTTGAGAACGAGCTCCCGGAACTCCAGACATGCGTATATAAAAGAGTGGAATTAAGGTGTGTGTGTGTGTGTGTGTGTGTGTGTGTGTGTGTATACGTGTGGGACAGAAGTAATGTTGGGGACAGAAATTGTTATTAGCCTGCTGGCAGATGACACAACCTTAGTTTTGAAAAATGAACATCAAGTCCCAATAAGTGCTGAAAAAAACCAAAACATTCTCCAAGGCTTCAGGATTGTCATTAAACTTAAAGAAATGCAAACTTCTTGCGCTGCATGACTCGCCACTAAAGGAAATCAGCGATGTTTCTATGAAATCAGAAATAAAATACTTGAGCATTTTCCTATCCAAGGACCAAACGTTAAATCAATCCAGGAACATTGAATCTAAACTGAATCAAAGTAAAGCTTAATTCTAATATATGGCTCCAGAGAGATTTATCAATATTAGGCCGGATATATTTGACTAAAATGGATGTGTTTATCCAGATGTATATACCCAGCGTATTCCAATGCTGCTCCAAATCAACTCGTAAAATCTGTTAACCAAATCAATTTCAACTTTATCTGGAGGAACAGACCACACCATCTAAGAAAAATCACATATGGTGAAAGAAACAAGTGAAGGAGGGCTGAAAGTGATAGAGTTGGACTGCTTGAATGGGACATTGAAGGTGAACTGGTTGAAATCCTGGATCAAACCTCATCGTTCTTTCTGGTATTGTACTCCAAACTACTTATTCAACAAAGTCGGCGGCCTGAGTCTTCTGCTTATCTCTGACTTGGATATCAACAAGATTCCTGTCAAATGTTCAGAGTTCCATAAACAAATATTATTATACTGGAAAATGATATACGTACACAATTTCTCACCACACAGTATAATAGTTTGGAACAATCGATATGTACTGCATGGCAACAAACCTCTGTTTTACAAGGAATGCTTTGAGAAAGGTATATGGTCGATAATTGACTTGATGGATGACACTGGCAGTCCTCTGGACAATGAGCAGTTCTGTACTACACACAGATTCAAGCCTCCCATATTAGAGTTGCTAAAGTTACGAAACGCACTGCCTCGACAATTTGTATTCCTGACCAAAAATATAATGACGCACCGAACCGTACAACCACAGTTACCCCGACTATCACTCCAGGGAATCTCAATTGTGGACAGAAAGCGCGGCAACTCCTTTATTAGGAAATGTTTCACAGGAAACTTATTCCCTGGACGTCAAAAAAAAAAAAAAGGATATTTTAAATAAATTTGATGAGGAATCGATTGCCACGCTGCGAACTATGTATCTGACTCTACCCATACCCCCAAGGCAAAAGAGACCCACTTCAAAATTATGACTGACATCTACCCATCTAAGGAATTATCGAGGGTACGCTTTAATTTTGAAGATAATATTTGTACATTTTGTGAAGACAACATTGAAACCACTGACCATATATTTTTTCTCCTTCTCATTCCATCGTCACCAGTTTCCTTCTCAAAAGATGATATAACATTCTGTTTACTTATAAGCAACATAACAGATGAACTCTGTGTCAATGTTCTTTTAGGCCTGGCCAAGTTCTTCATTCACAAGAACAGAATGCAAAAATGCTCCCCAAATTTTAATGTCTTCATAAACGATTTTGAAATATAAAAAAAAAAAAAAAAAAATCCTTAAAACTTATGGAAAAATCCGAAAACAAAAAAATATAGTTACCCATGTCCGAGGTTCCTTTTTTTTTTGGTAAAAAAAAAAAAAAAAAACAAAAAAAACAACTTGATTACATGTTACATTCCCCTTGCAATTTTTTTTTTTTTTTTTCGTTTTAATTTCTTATTTGTCTATCTATTGATTTAATTACTTCCTTTTAATTTCTTTTTTTGTCTCGCACTGTAAATTTCTCACAAACCTGTAACACTATTAACTTCTCATTACATACAGAACAAATGTCCTGATGTCCGTTGCTTCCTCATCCCTGGTTGTTTCATTGACATTCAGTTCTACCTTGCTATGTTTATTTGTACATTTGTATATTTGGGTGTACTATTTAATTTCAATTAAAAACAGTTTGATGTCTGAGATTCCTTGTGAACCGCCAACTTAATTACATGTTATATTCCCCTCACAATTTTTTTTTTTCGTTTTTAATTTTATTTTTCTATCTATTTATTTAATTATATCCTTCTAATTTTCTTTTTTTGTCTAGCATTAAAAATTTCTCGCAAACCGTTAACACTATTAACTTCTGATTACTTACACCACGAATGCGCTTATGCCCCCCCACCCATCCTGCTTTTTCCGTACGGAGGCAGACACTGAGATCGAAAGCAAATGGGTGTCATTGAAATGCAGTAAAAGGGTGATAACAGCCGTGTTCGAAGTGTGTAGGGGCTTATAGGAGAGCAGAAGCACGTCACGCAATTCACCTGAGTTCGGAGGATCGGGAGTACCAGGGCCCATAGCGGAGAAGCGGAAGAGCGGAGTTATGTGTCTCTTCTCAAAGGCGGGGAAACTGGGGGGCAGCAGGACCCCTTAGACCGGCTAATGTGAGTCTTCTCCGGACATAGATCACCCGGACTTATGACTGGAGCTCCCGGACCTCTGGGCACACACATATGTGAATGAGTGGATGAGCTAATGTTGGTTTGGTTGTGGATACGTTTCGGCCAATGCTATCAGCACAGCTATGATTATCCCCAGAACGTTGAGAACGAGCTCCCGGAACTCCAGACATGCGTATATAAAAGAGTGGAATTAAGGTGTGTGTGTGTGTGTGTGTGTG
This sequence comes from Fistularia commersonii, assembly GCF_037954325.1. NCBI lineage: Eukaryota > Metazoa > Chordata > Actinopteri > Syngnathiformes > Fistulariidae > Fistularia > Fistularia commersonii. The sequence goes on from NW_028234000.1 coordinate 164,703, forward strand.
TGTGTGTGTGTGTGTGTGTGTATGTGTGTATACGTGTGGGACAGAAGTAATGTTGGGGACAGAAATTGTTATTAGCCTGCTGGCAGATGACACAACCTTAGTTTTGAAAAATGAACATCAAGTCCCAATAAGTGCTGAAAAAAACCAAAACATTCTCCAAGGCTTCAGGATTGTCATTAAACTTAAAGAAATGCAAACTTCTTGCGCTGCATGACTCGCCACTAAAGGAAATCAGCGATGTTTCTATGAAATCAGAAATAAAATACTTGAGCATTTTCCTATCCAAGGACCAAACGTTAAATCAATCCAGGAACATTGAATCTAAACTGAATCAAAGTAAAGCTTAATTCTAATATATGGCTCCAGAGAGATTTATCAATATTAGGCCGGATATATTTGACTAAAATGGATGTGTTTATCCAGATGTATATACCCAGCGTATTCCAATGCTGCTCCAAATCAACTCGTAAAATCTGTTAACCAAATCAATTTCAACTTTATCTGGAGGAACAGACCACACCATCTAAGAAAAATCACATATGGTGAAAGAAACAAGTGAAGGAGGGCTGAAAGTGATAGAGTCGGACTGCTTGAATGGGACATTGAAGGTGAACTGGTTGAAATCCTGGATCAAACCTCATCGTTCTTTCTGGTATTGTACTCCAAACTACTTATTCAACAAAGTCGGCGGCCTGAGTCTTCTGCTTATCTCTGACTTGGATATCAACAAGATTCCTGTCAAATGTTCAGAGTTCCATAAACAAATATTATTATACTGGAAAATGATATACGTACACAATTTCTCACCACACAGTATAATAGTTTGGAACAATCGATATGTACTGCATGGCAACAAACCTCTGTTTTACAAGGAATGCTTTGAGAAAGGTATATGGTCAATAATTGACTTGATGGATGACACTGGCAGTCCTCTGGACAATGAGCAGTTCTGTACTACACACAGATTCAAGCCTCCCATATTAGAGTTGCTAAAGTTACGAAACGCACTGCCTCGACAATTTGTATTCCTGACCAAAAATATAATGACGCACCGAACCGTACAACCACAGTTACCCCGACTATCACTCCAGGGAATCTCAATTGTGGACAGAAAGTGCAGCAACTCCTTTATTAGGAAATGTTTCACAGGAAACTTATTCCATGGACGTCAAAAAAAAAGAAAGGATATTTTAAATAAATTTGATGAGGAATCGATTGCCACGCTGCGAACTATGTATCGGACTCTACCCATACCCCCAAGGCAAAAGAGACCCACTTCAAAATTATGACTGACATCTACCCATCTAAGGAATTATCGAGGGTACGCTTTAATTTTGAAGATAATATTTGTACATTTTGTGAAGACAACATTGAAACCACTGACCATATATTTTTTCTCCTTCTCATTCCATCGTCACCAGTTTCCTTCTCAAAAGATGATATAACATTCTGTTTACTTATAAGCAACATAACAGATGAACTCTGTGTCAATGTTCTTTTAGGCCTGGCCAAGTTCTTCATTCACAAGAACAGAATGCAAAAATGCTCCCCAAATTTTAATGTCTTCATAAACGATTTTGAAATATAAAAAAAAAAAAAAAAATCCTTAAAACTTATGGAAAAATCCGAAAACAAAAAAATATAGTTACCCATGTCCGAGGTTCCTTTTTTTTTTGGTAAAAAAAAAACAAAAAACAAAAAAAACAACTTGATTACATGTTACATTCCCCTTGCAATTTTTTTTTTTTTTTTTCGTTTTAATTTCTTATTTGTCTATCTATTGATTTAATTACTTCCTTTTAATTTCTTTTTTTGTCTCGCACTGTAAATTTCTCACAAACCTGTAACACTATTAACTTCTCATTACATACAGAACAAATGTCCTGATGTCCGTTGCTTCCTCATCCCTGGTTGTTTCATTGACATTCAGTTCTACCTTGCTATGTTTATTTGTACATTTGTATATTTGGGTGTACTATTTATGTTCAATTAAAAACAGTTTGATGTCTGAGATTCCTTGTGAACCGCCAACTTAATTACATGTTATATTCCCCTCACAATTTTTTTTTTTCGTTTTTAATTTTATTTTTCTATCTATTTATTTAATTATATCCTTCTAATTTTCTTTTTTTGTCTAGCATTAAAAATTTCTCGCAAACCGTTAACACTATTAACTTCTGATTACTTACACCACGAATGCGCTTATGCCCCCCCACCCATCCCGCTTTTTCCGTACGGAGGCAGACACTGAGATCGAAAGCAAATGGGTGTCATTGAAATGCAGTAACAGGGTGATAACAGCCGTGTTCGAAGTGTGTAGGGGCTTATAGGAGAGCAGAAGCACGTCACGCAATTCACCTGAGTTCGGAGGATCGGGAGTACCAGGGCCCATAGCGGAGAAGCGGAAGAGCGGAGTTATGTGTCTCTTCTCAAAGGCGGGGAAGCTGGGGGGCAGCAGGACCCCTTAGACCGGCTAAGGTGAGCCTACTCCGGACAGAGATCACCCGGAGTTATGACTGGAGCTCCCGGACCTCTGGGCACACACATATGTGAATGACTGGATGAGCTAATGTTGGTTTGGTTGTGGATACGTTTCGGCCAATGCTATCAGCACAGCGATGATGAGTTCAGGTGTGTCTGTGTGTGTTTGTGTGTTTGTGTGTGTGTATGTGTGTGTGTGTGTGTGTGCGTGTGTTTGTGTGTGTGTGAGAGTTTGTTTTTGTGGGTTGGGGGGGGTTCCCGCGGACACGGAGTACCAGGGCCTGGAGCGGATGAGGTGAGGAGCGGAGGAGAGCAGAAGCCCGGACCGTGATTCGCTTGTGTCCAGCGGTTCGGGAGTTCCAGGGCCCGAAACGGAGGAGCGGAGGAGCGGAGGAGCGGAGGAGCGGAGGAGCGGAGGAGCGGAGGACAGCAAAACCCCTTTCTGCAATTCGCCTGAGTCCGGCGGATCGGTAGTACCTGGTTCCGCAGCGGATGAGCGGAGGAGTGGAGGAGATGTTTCTCTTCTCAGAGGCGGCGAGGGGGGGGGGGCAGGACCCCTTACCCTTATCCCCCCCGGACGTTTGAGTGGAGCTCCCGGACCTCCGGGCACGCACATGCGAATGACTGGATCACAGGGAGTGCCAGGGCCTGGAGCGGATGAGCAGAGGAGAGGCGGAGGGCAGAAGCCCGGCCCTGTTCAAGAGTTCCAGGGTCCAAAGCGGGGGAGCGAAGAAGCGGAGGAGGGGAGGAGAGCAGAAGAGCAAAAAACTGGCCCGGAATTCACCGAAGTCCCGCGGATCGGGAGTTCCAGGGCCCGGAGCGGAAGAGCGGAGGAGCGGAGGAGAGGAGGAGCGGAGCAAAGCTAAGCCCGTCTTAACAACAAGGAAATTACAGATGAGGCTATAATTTCTAATGAAAACTTTAAATTCTATAGCCACGTATACACTTCGACATTGTCAAAAAGCGATTGTGACTCCTTTCCATTAAATATTCCTCAATATATCCCAAAAATAAACAACAAACAATATATGTTTGTTTATATATGTTTATATATAAACAACAAAAAATATACAGTTTGATGTCTGAGATTCCTTGTGAATCGCCAACTTAATTACATGTCGTATTCCCCTTGCATTTTTTTTTTTTGGTTTTAATTTCATTTGTCTATCTATTTATCTAATTATTTCCTTTTAATTTCGTTTTTTGTCTAGCACTGTAAATTTCTCACAAACCTGTAACACTATTAACTTCTCATTACATACAGAACAAATGTCCTCATGTCCGTTGCTTCCTCATGCCTGGTTGTTTCATTGACATTCAGTTCTACCTTGCTATGTTTATTTGTACATTTGTATATTTGGGTGTACTATTTATGTTCAATTAAAAACAGTTTGATGTCTGAGATTCCCTGTGAACCGCCAACTTAATTACATGTTATATTCCCCTCACAATTTTTTTTTTTTCGTTTTTAATTTTATTTTTCTATCTATTTATTTAATTATATCCTTTTAATTTTCTTTTTTTGTCTAGCATTAAAAATTTCTCGCAAACCGTTAACACTATTAACTTCTGATTACTTACAGCACGAATGCGCTTATGCCCCCCCACCCCCCACCCCCCCCGCTTTTTCCGTACGGTGGCAGACACTGAGATCGAAAGCAAATGGGTGTCATTGAAATGCAGTAACAGGGTGATAACAGCCGTGTTCGAAGTGTGTAGGGGCTTATAGTAGAGCAGAAGCACGTCACGCAATTCACCTGAGTTCGGAGGATCGGGAGTACCAGGGCCCATAGCGGAGAAGCGGAAGAGCGGAGTTATGTGTCTCTTCTCAAAGGCCGGGAAGCTGGGGGGCAGCAGGACCCCTTAGAGCGGCTAATGTGAGCCTTCTCCGGACATAGATCACCCGGACTTATGACTGGAGCTCCCGGACCTCTGGGCACACACATATGTGAATGAGTGGATGAGCTAATGTTGGTTTGGTTGTGGAAACGTTTCGGCCAATGCTATTAGCACAGCTATGATGAGTTCAGGTGTGTCTGTGTGTGTTTGTGTGTTTGTGTGTGTGTGTGTGTGTGTGTGTGTGCGTGTGTTTGTGTGTGTGTGAGAGTTTGTTTTTGTGGGTTGGGGGGGGTTCCCGCGGACACGGAGTACCAGGGCCTGGAGCGGATGAGGTGAGGAGCGGAGGAGAGCAGAAGCCCGGAGCGTGATTCGCTTGTGTCCAGCGGTTCGGGAGTTCCAGGGCCCGAAACGGAGGAGCGGAGGAGCGGAGGACGGCAAAACCCCTTTCTGCAATTCGCCTGAGTCCGGCGGATCGGTAATACCTGGTTCCGCAGCGGAGGAGCGGAGGAGTGGAGGAGATGTTTCTCTTCTCAGAGGCGGCGAGGGGGGGGGACAGGACACCTTACCCTTACCCCCCCCGGACGTTTGAGTGGAGCTCCCGGACCTCCGGGCACGCACATGCGAATGACTGGATCACAGGGAGTGCCAGGGCCTGGAGCGGATGAGCAGAGGAGAGGCGGAGGGCAGAAGCCCGGCCCTTTTCAAGAGTTCCAGGGTCCAAAGCGGGGGAGCGAAGAAGCGGAGGAGGGGAGGAGAGCAGAAGAGCAAAAAACTGGCCCGGAATTCACCGAAGTCCCGCGGATCGGGAGTTCCAGGGCCCGGAGCGGAAGAGCGGAGGAGAGGAGGAGCGGAGCAAAGCGGAAGCCCGTCTTAACAACAAGGAAATTACAGATGAGGCTATCATTTCCAATGAAAACTTTAAATTCTATAGCCACGTATACACTTCGACATTGTCAAAAAGCGATTGTGACTCCTTTC
>NW_028234000.1:180000-192500 GCF_037954325.1 Fistularia commersonii
TCCACCACCAAGTCTCCTTATCAACTTTCCTTCCAGATGACAAACCGAGTACTCTTCTACCTGTCTCCCTGATAACACTAGCTGTTGTTGTCCAATCATCTGGCAGCTCACCCTGACCACCCAGACCCTTTCTCAACTCCTCCCTGAAAACCGTGCAACGCTCCTCCCTTTTCAGCTTCCACCACTTTGTCCTCTGCTCTGCCTTTGTCCTCGTCATCTACCTTGTCACCAGAGTCGTCGCACAAACCGCCATCCTATGCTGTCTGGCTACACGCCCACCTACAACTACTTTGCAGTCACCGATCTCTTTCAGGTTACCTCGTCTATACAAGATGTAGTCTACCTGCGTGCTCCTACCTCCGCTCTTATAAGTTACCCTATGTTCCTGTTTTTTCTGGAAAAAGGTATTCACTACACCCATTTCCATCCCTTTTGCAAAATCTACCACCATCTGTCCCTCTGCATTCCTATCCTGGATACCATATCTGCCCATCACTTCTTCATCCCCTCTATTGCCTTCACCAACATGTCCATTGAAGTCTGCACCAATTACCACTCTCTCATTTCTGGGAATATTCTGCATCACTTCATCCAACTCATTCCAGAACTTCTCCTTCTCTTCAGGTTCACATCCCACCTGTGGCGCATAGCCACTAACAACACTGAGCATCACACCTTCAATTTCCAATTTCAGACTCATAAGTCTATCTGACATTCTTTTCACCTCTAGGACGTTCCTTACAAACTCCTCCTTCAAGATGACTCCTACTCCATTTCTCTTCTTGTCAGCACCATAATAGTATAACTTAAAGCCTGCTCCTAAGCTTCTAGCCTTACTACCCTTCCACCTGGTCTCCTGGACACACAGTATATCCAGCTTCCTTCTCTGCATCGTGTCCATCAACTCTCTACCTTTTCCTGTCATAGTCCCAATATTCAAAGTCCCTACTCTCAGTCCCAGGCTCTTTCCTTTCCTCCTCTCTCTCTGCTTCCGAACACGCACTCCTCCTCTTCTTCTTCTTCTTGTTCTTCGACCCACAGTAGCCCAATTTCCATTAGTACCCTGTAGGTCATCAGTACCAATGGCGGTCGTTGTTAACCCGGTCCGCGACCCATCCGGTATGGTATAGTTATGGTTGACTCGCATGTTTGGTTTTGGCAAACGTTTTACGCCGGATGCCCCTCCTGACGCAACCCTCTGCATTTATCCGGGCTTGGGACCGGCACAGGGAGACACTGCTCCGTGCCCCCCCCCCCCAAAGGCAGGCTTGGAGAGACACGGGCCAGTGCCGCCCTGAGGCTGCATTACCCTCTCTTTCTTACATTTATTATAAAAATATGCTTATCTTCCTTTTAGCTCATCACACATGTCTTTATGATTTTCAGTCCATGCCTCAGCCGGCCTGAAGCTCCACTGATGCGCATGTGCGGATGCCTCTATCTAGCGGACATAAAATAAAGACAATCATTCAAATGTGAATGAGTCGGCGTGATGCTCCGGGATGTGTGGAGCTCAGGGAGCTCCACGAGTGAGGGAGTTAAGTTAGGGCGGGGGTGCAAGTAGGCTCTAGGATTCCCCGAGTCGGGGCGAACGATGGGTTTAGAGGCGTATCGCATTGAAGATAATGGCCGCATATCCTTCTTGGACTTTTCTAAAGCCTTTGACTCGGTCGAACATCCATTTATCATAGCAACGCTCGAACATTTTGGATTTGGTTAAATATTCAGGAATGTGATCCGTGGGCTCTATGAGAATATTCATAGCTGTGTCACCCTGCCAAGCGGCACCACTCCGAGCTTCCATGTTGATGTGGGAATCCCCCAAGGTTGCCCCATCTCACCCTATTTATTTATAATTGCTACCGAAATGCTAGCCGTTTATGTTGAAAAGAGCAACGATATCCAAAAGTTAGACGTGCTGGGGACTGAAATTGTTATTAGCCTGCTGGCAGATGACACAACCTTAGTTTTGAAAAATGAACATCAAGTCCCAATAAGTGCCGAAAACAACCAAAACATTCTCCAAGGCTTCAGGATTGTCATTAAACTTAAAGAAATGCAAACTTCTTGCGCTGCATGACTCGCCACTAAAGGAAATCAGCGATGTTTCCATGAAATCAGAAATAAAATACTTGAGCATTTTCCTATCCAAGGACCAAACGTTAAATCAATCCAGGAACATTGAATCTAAACTGAATCAAAGTAAAGCTTAATTCTAATATATGGCTCCAGAGAGATTTATCAATATTAGGCCGGATATATTTGACTAAAATGGATGTGTTTATCCAGATGTATATACCCAGCGTATTCCAATGCTGCTCCAAATCAACTCGTAAAATCTGTTAACCAAATCAATTTCAACTTTATCTGGAGGAACAGACCACACCATCTAAGAAAAATCACATATGGTGAAAGAAACAAGTGAAGGAGGGCTGAAAGTGATAGAGTCGGACTGCTTGAATGGGACATTGAAGGTGAACTGGTTGAAATCCTGGATCAAACCTCATCGTTCTTTCTGGTATTGTACTCCAAACTACTTATTCAACAAAGTCGGCGGCCTGAGTCTTCTGCTTATCTCTGACTTGGATATCAACAAGATTCCTGTCAAATGTTCAGAGTTCCATAAACAAATATTATTATACTGGAAAATGATATACGTACACAATTTCTCACCACACAGTATAATAGTTTGGAACAATCGATATGTACTGCATGGCAACAAACCTCTGTTTTACAAGGAATGCTTTGAGAAAGGTATATGGTCGATAATTGACTTGATGGATGACACTGGCAGTCCTCTGGACAATGAGCAGTTCTGTACTACACACAGATTCAAGCCTCCCATATTAGAGTTGCTAAAGTTACGAAACGCACTGCCTCGACAATTTGTATTCCTGACCAAAAATATAATGACGCACCGAACCGTACAACCACAGTTACCCCGACTATCACTCCAGGGAATCTCAATTGTGGACAGAAAGCGCGGCAACTCCTTTATTAGGAAATGTTTCACAGGAAACTTATTCCCTGGACGTCAAAAAAAAAAAAAAAGGATATTTTAAATAAATTTGATGAGGAATCGATTGCCACGCTGCGAACCATGTATCTGACTCTACCCATACCCCCAAGGCAAAAGAGACCCACTTCAAAATTATGACTGACATCTACCCATCTAAGGAATTATCGAGGGTACGCTTTAATTTTGAAGATAATATTTGTACATTTTGTGAAGACAACATTGAAACCACTGACCATATATTTTTTCTCCTTCTCATTCCATCGTCACCAGTTTCCTTCTCAAAAGATGATATAACATTCTGTTTACTTATAAGCAACATAACAGATGAACTCTGTGTCAATGTTCTTTTAGGCCTGGCCAAGTTCTTCATTCACAAGAACAGAATGCAAAAATGCTCCCCAAATTTTAATGTCTTCATAAACGATTTTGAAATATAAAAAAAAAAAAAAAAATCCTTAAAACTTATAGAAAAATCCAAAAACTAAAAAATATAGTTACCCATGTCCGAGGTTCCTTTTTTTTTTGGTAAAAAAAAAAAACAAAAAAAAAAAAACAACTTGATTACATGTTACATTCCCCTTGCAATTTTTTTTTTTTTTTTTCGTTTTAATTTCTTATTTGTCTATCTATTGATTTAATTACTTCCTTTTAATTTCTTTTTTTGTCTCGCACTGTAAATTTCTCACAAACCTGTAACACTATTAACTTCTCATTACATACAGAACAAATGTCCTGATGTCCGTTGCTTCCTCATCCCTGGTTGTTTCATTGACATTCAGTTCTACCTTGCTATGTTTATTTGTACATTTGTATATTTGGGTGTACTATTTATGTTCAATTAAAAACAGTTTGATGTCTGAGATTCCTTGTGAACCGCCAACTTAATTACATGTTATATTCCCCTCACAATTTTTTTTTTTCGTTTTTAATTTTATTTTTCTATCTATTTATTTAATTATATCCTTCTAATTTTCTTTTTTTGTCTAGCATTAAAAATTTCTCGCAAACCGTTAACACTATTAACTTCTGATTACTTACACCACGAATGCGCTTATGCCCCCCCACCCATCCCGCTTTTTCCGTACGGAGGCAGACACTGAGATCGAAAGCAAATGGGTGTCATTGAAATGCAGTAACAGGGTGATAACAGCCGTGTTCGAAGTGTGTAGGGGCTTATAGGAGAGCAGAAGCACGTCACGCAATTCACCTGAGTTCGGAGGATCGGGAGTACCAGGGCCCATAGCGGAGAAGCGGAAGAGCGGAGTTATGTGTCTCTTCTCAAAGGCGGGGAAACTGGGGGGCAGCAGGACCCCTTAGACCGGCTAATGTGAGTCTTCTCCGGACATAGATCACCCGGACTTATGACTGGAGCTCCCGGACCTCTGGGCACACACATATGTGAATGAGTGGATGAGCTAATGTTGGTTTGGTTGTGGATACGTTTCGGCCAATGCTATCAGCACAGCTATGATTATCCCCAGAACGTTGAGAACGAGCTCCCGGAACTCCAGACATGCGTATATAAAAGAGTGGAATTAAGGTGTGTGTGTGTGTGTGTGTGTGTGTGTGTGTGTGTGTGTGTATACGTGTGGGACAGAAGTAATGTTGGGGACAGAAATTGCTATTAGCCTGCTGGCAGATGACACAACCTTAGTTTTGAAAAATGAACATCAAGTCCCAATAAGTGCTGAAAAAAACCAAAACATTCTCCAAGGCTTCAGGATTGTCATTAAACTTAAAGAAATGCAAACTTCTTGCGCTGCATGACTCGCCACTAAAGGAAATCAGCGATGTTTCTATGAAATCAGAAATAAAATACTTGAGCATTTTCCTATCCAAGGACCAAACGTTAAATCAATCCAGGAACATTGAATCTAAACTGAATCAAAGTAAAGCTTAATTCTAATATATGGCTCCAGAGAGATTTATCAATATTAGGCCGGATATATTTGACTAAAATGGATGTGTTTATCCAGATGTATATACCCAGCGTATTCCAATGCTGCTCCAAATCAACTCGTAAAATCTGTTAACCAAATCAATTTCAACTTTATCTGGAGGAACAGACCACACCATCTAAGAAAAATCACATATGGTGAAAGAAACAAGTGAAGGAGGGCTGAAAGTGATAGAGTCGGACTGCTTGAATGGGACATTGAAGGTGAACTGGTTGAAATCCTGGATCAAACCTCATCGTTCTTTCTGGTATTGTACTCCAAACTACTTATTCAACAAAGTCGGCGGCCTGAGTCTTCTGCTTATCTCTGACTTGGATATCAACAAGATTCCTGTCAAATGTTCAGAGTTCCATAAACAAATATTATTATACTGGAAAATGATATACGTACACAATTTCTCACCACACAGTATAATAGTTTGGAACAATCGATATGTACTGCATGGCAACAAACCTCTGTTTTACAAGGAATGCTTTGAGAAAGGTATATGGTCAATAATTGACTTGATGGATGACACTGGCAGTCCTCTGGACAATGAGCAGTTCTGTACTACACACAGATTCAAGCCTCCCATATTAGAGTTGCTAAAGTTACGAAACGCACTGCCTCGACAATTTGTATTCCTGACCAAAAATATAATGACGCACCGAACCGTACAACCACAGTTACCCCGACTATCACTCCAGGGAATCTCAATTGTGGACAGAAAGCGCAGCAACTCCTTTATTAGGAAATGTTTCACAGGAAACTTATTCCCTGGACGTCAAAAAAAAAAAAAAGGATATTTTAAATAAATTTGATGAGGAATCGATTGCCACGCTGCGAACTATGTATCTGACTCTACCCATACCCCCAAGGCAAAAGAGACCCACTTCAAAATTATGACTGACATCTACCCATCTAAGGAATTATCGAGGGTACGCTTTAATTTTGAAGATAATATTTGTACATTTTTTGAAGACAACATTGAAACCACTGACCATATATTTTTTCTCCTTCTCATTCCATCGTCACCAGTTTCCTTCTCAAAAGATGATATAACATTCTGTTTACTTATAAGCAACATAACAGATGAACTCTGTGTCAATGTTCTTTTAGGCCTGGCCAAGTTCTTCATTCACAAGAACAGAATGCAAAAATGCTCCCCAAATTTTAATGTCTTCATAAACGATTTTGAAATATAAAAAAAAAAAAAAAAATCCTTAAAACTTATGGAAAAATCCGAAAACAAAAAAATATAGTTACCCATGTCCGAGGTTCCTTTTTTTTTTGGTAAAAAAAAAAAAAAAAACAAAAAAAACAACTTGATTACATGTTACATTCCCCTTGCAATTTTTTTTTTTTTTTTTCGTTTTAATTTCTTATTTGTCTATCTATTGATTTAATTACTTCCTTTTAATTTCTTTTTTTGTCTCGCACTGTAAATTTCTCACAAACCTGTAACACTATTAACTTCTCATTACATACAGAACAAATGTCCTGATGTCCGTTGCTTCCTCATCCCTGGTTGTTTCATTGACATTCAGTTCTACCTTGCTATGTTTATTTGTACATTTGTATATTTGGGTGTACTATTTATGTTCAATTAAAAACAGTTTGATGTCTGAGATTCCTTGTGAACCGCCAACTTAATTACATGTTATATTCCCCTCACAATTTTTTTTTTTCGTTTTTAATTTTATTTTTCTATCTATTTATTTAATTATATCCTTCTAATTTTCTTTTTTTGTCTAGCATTAAAAATTTCTCGCAAACCGTTAACACTATTAACTTCTGATTACTTACAGCACGATTGCGCTTATGCCCCCCCACCCATCCCGCTTTTTCCGTACGGAGGCAGACACTGAGATCGAAAGCAAATGGGTGTCATTGAAATGCAGTAACAGGGTGATAACAGCCGTGTTCGAAGTGTGTAGGGGCTTATAGGAGAGCAGAAGCACGTCACGCAATTCACCTGAGTTCGGAGGATCGGGAGTACCAGGGCCCATAGCGGAGAAGCGGAAGAGCGGAGTTATGTGTCTCTTCTCAAAGGCGGGGAAGCTGGGGGGCAGCAGGACCCCTTAGACCGGCTAAGGTGAGCCTACTCCGGACAGAGATCACCCGGAGTTATGACTGGAGCTCCCGGACCTCTGGGCACACACATATGTGAATGACTGGATGAGCTAATGTTGGTTTGGTTGTGGATACGTTTCGGCCAATGCTATCAGCACAGCGATGATGAGTTCAGGTGTGTCTGTGTGTGTTTGTGTGTTTGTGTGTGTGTGTGTGTGTGTGTGTGTGTGTGCGTGTGTTTGTGTGTGTGTGAGAGTTTGTTTTTGTGGGTTGGGGGGGGTTCCCGCGGACACGGAGTACCAGGGCCTGGAGCGGATGAGGTGAGGAGCGGAGGAGAGCAGAAGCCCGGACCGTGATTCGCTTGTGTCCAGCGGCTCGGGAGTTCCAGGGCCCGAAACGGAGGAGCGGAGGAGCGGAGGAGCGGAGGAGCGGAGGAGCGGAGGAGCGGAGGAGCGGAGGACAGCAAAACCCCTTTCTGCAATTCGCCTGAGTCCGGCGGATCGGTAGTACCTGGTTCCGCAGCGGATGAGCGGAGGAGTGGAGGAGATGTTTCTCTTCTCAGAGGCGGCGAGGGGGGGGGGGGCAGGACCCCTTACCCTTATCCCCCCCGGACGTTTGAGTGGAGCTCCCGGACCTCCGGGCACGCACATGCGAATGACTGGATCACAGGGAGTGCCAGGGCCTGGAGCGGATGAGCAGAGGAGAGGCGGAGGGCAGAAGCCCGGCCCTGTTCAAGAGTTCCAGGGTCCAAAGCGGGGGAGCGAAGAAGCGGAGGAGGGGAGGAGAGCAGAAGAGCAAAAAACTGGCCCGGAATTCACCGAAGTCCCGCGGATCGGGAGTTCCAGGGCCCGGAGCGGAAGAGCGGAGGAGCGGAGGAGAGGAGGAGCGGAGCAAAGCTTATCCCGTCTTAACAACAAGGAAATTACAGATGAGGCTATAATTTCTAATGAAAACTTTAAATTCTATAGCCACCTATACACTTCGACATTGTCAAAAAGCGATTGTGACTCCTTTCCATTAAATATTCCTCAATATATCCCAAAAATAAACAACAAACAATATATGTTTGTTTATATATGTTTATATATAAACAACAAAAAATATACAGTTTGATGTCTGAGATTCCTTGTGAATCGCCAACTTAATTACATGTCGTATTCCCCTTGCATTTTTTTTTTTTTGGTTTTAATTTCATTTGTCTATCTATTTATCTAATTATTTCCTTTTAATTTCGTTTTTTGTCTAGCACTGTAAATTTCTCACAAACCTGTAACACTATTAACTTCTCATTACATACAGAACAAATGTCCTCATGTCCGTTGCTTCCTCATGCCTGGTTGTTTCATTGACATTCAGTTCTACCTTGCTATGTTTATTTGTACATTTGTATATTTGGGTGTACTATTTATGTTCAATTAAAAACAGTTTGATGTCTGAGATTCCCTGTGAACCGCCAACTTAATTACATGTTATATTCCCCTCACAATTTTTTTTTTTTCGTTTTTAATTTTATTTTTCTATCTATTTATTTAATTATATCCTTTTAATTTTTTTTTTTTGTCTAGCATTAAAAATTTCTCGCAAACCGTTAACACTATTAACTTCTGATTACTTACAGCACGAATGCGCTTATGCCCCCCCACCCCCCACCCCCCCGCTTTTTCCGTACGGTGGCAGACACTGAGATCGAAAGCAAATGGGTGTCATTGAAATGCAGTAACAGGGTGATAACAGCCGTGTTCGAAGTGTGTAGGGGCTTATAGGAGAGCAGAAGCACGTCACGCAATTCACCTGAGTTCGGAGGATCGGGAGTACCAGGGCCCATAGCGGAGAAGCGGAAGAGCGGAGTTATGTGTCTCTTCTCAAAGGCCGGGAAGCTGGGGGGCAGCAGGACCCCTTAGAGCGGCTAATGTGAGCCTTCTCCGGACATAGATCACCCGGACTTATGACTGGAGCTCCCGGACCTCTGGGCACACACATATGTGAATGAGTGGATGAGCTAATGTTGGTTTGGTTGTGGAAACGTTTCGGCCAATGCTATTAGCACAGCTATGATGAGTTCAGGTGTGTCTGTGTGTGTTTGTGTGTTTGTGTGTGTGTGTGTGTGTGTGTGTGTGCGTGTGTTTGTGTGTGTGTGAGAGTTTGTTTTTGTGGGTTGGGGGGGGTTCCCGCGGACACGGAGTACCAGGGCCTGGAGCGGATGAGGTGAGGAGCGGAGGAGAGCAGAAGCCCGGACCGTGATTCGCTTGTGTCCAGCGGTTCGGGAGTTCCAGGGCCCGAAACGGAGGAGCGGAGGAGCGGAGGAGCGGAGGAGCGGAGGAGCGGAGGAGCGGAGGACAGCAAAACCCCTTTCTGCAATTCGCCTGAGTCCGGCGGATCGGTAGTACCTGGTTCCGCAGCGGATGAGCGGAGGAGTGGAGGAGATGTTTCTCTTCTCAGAGGCGGCGAGGGGGGGGGGGCAGGACCCCTTACCCTTATCCCCCCCGGACGTTTGAGTGGAGCTCCCGGACCTCCGGGCACGCACATGCGAATGACTGGATCACAGGGAGTGCCAGGGCCTGGAGCGGATGAGCAGAGGAGAGGCGGAGGGCAGAAGCCCGGCCCTGTTCAAGAGTTCCAGGGTCCAAAGCGGGGGAGCGAAGAAGCGGAGGAGGGGAGGAGAGCAGAAGAGCAAAAAACTGGCCCGGAATTCACCGAAGTCCCGCGGATCGGGAGTTCCAGGGCCCGGAGCGGAAGAGCGGAGGAGCGGAGGAGAGGAGGAGCGGAGCAAAGCTAAGCCCGTCTTAACAACAAGGAAATTACAGATGAGGCTATAATTTCTAATGAAAACTTTAAATTCTATAGCCACCTATACACTTCGACATTGTCAAAAAGCGATTGTGACTCCTTTCCATTAAATATTCCTCAATATATCCCAAAAATAAACAACAAACAATATATGTTTGTTTATATATGTTTATATATAAACAACAAAAAATATACAGTTTGATGTCTGAGATTCCTTGTGAATCGCCAACTTAATTACATGTCGTATTCCCCTTGCATTTTTTTTTTTTGGTTTTAATTTCATTTGTCTATCTATTTATCTAATTATTTCCTTTTAATTTCGTTTTTTGTCTAGCACTGTAAATTTCTCACAAACCTGTAACACTATTAACTTCTCATTACATACAGAACAAATGTCCTCATGTCCGTTGCTTCCTCATGCCTGGTTGTTTCATTGACATTCAGTTCTACCTTGCTATGTTTATTTGTACATTTGTATATTTGGGTGTACTATTTATGTTCAATTAAAAACAGTTTGATGTCTGAGATTCCCTGTGAACCGCCAACTTAATTACATGTTATATTCCCCTCACAATTTTTTTTTTTTCGTTTTTAATTTTATTTTTCTATCTATTTATTTAATTATATCCTTTTAATTTTCTTTTTTTGTCTAGCATTAAAAATTTCTCGCAAACCGTTAACACTATTAACTTCTGATTACTTACAGCACGAATGCGCTTATGCCCCCCCACCCCCCACCCCCCCGCTTTTTCCGTACGGTGGCAGACACTGAGATCGAAAGCAAATGGGTGTCATTGAAATGCAGTAACAGGGTGATAACAGCCGTGTTCGAAGTGTGTAGGGGCTTATAGTAGAGCAGAAGCACGTCACGCAATTCACCTGAGTTCGGAGGATCGGGAGTACCAGGGCCCATAGCGGAGAAGCGGAAGAGCGGAGTTATGTGTCTCTTCTCAAAGGCCGGGAAGCTGGGGGGCAGCAGGACCCCTTAGAGCGGCTAATGTGAGCCTTCTCCGGACATAGATCACCCGGACTTATGACTGGAGCTCCCGGACCTCTGGGCACACACATATGTGAATGAGTGGATGAGCTAATGTTGGTTTGGTTGTGGAAACGTTTCGGCCAATGCTATTAGCACAGCTATGATGAGTTCAGGTGTGTCTGTGTGTGTTTGTGTGTTTGTGTGTGTGTGTGTGTGTGTGTGTGTGCGTGTGTTTGTGTGTGTGTGAGAGTTTGTTTTTGTGGGTTGGGGGGGGTTCCCGCGGACACGGAGTACCAGGGCCTGGAGCGGATGAGGTGAGGAGCGGAGGAGAGCAGAAGCCCGGACCGTGATTCGCTTGTGTCCAGCGGTTCGGGAGTTCCAGGGCCCGAAACGGAGGAGCGGAGGAGCGGAGGACGGCAAAACCCCTTTCTGCAATTCGCCTGAGTCCGGCGGATCGGTAATACCTGGTTCCGCAGCGGAGGAGCGGAGGAGTGGAGGAGATGTTTCTCTTCTCAGAGGCGGCGAGGAGGGGGGGAGAGGGACAGGACCCCTTACCCTTACCCCCCCCGGACGTTTGAGTGGAGCTCCCGGACCTCCGGGCACGCACATGCGAATGACTGGATCACAGGGAGTGCCAGGGCCTGGAGCGGATGAGCAGAGGAGAGGCGGAGGGCAGAAGCCCGGCCCTGTTCAAGAGTTCCAGGGTCCAAAGCGGGGGAGCGAAGAAGCGGAGGAGGGGAGGAGAGCAGAAGAGCAAAAAAACTGGCCCGGAATTCACCGAAGTCCCGCGGATCGGGAGTTCCAGGGCCCGGAGCGGAAGAGCGGAGGAGAGGAGGAGCGGAGCAAAGCGGAAGCCCGTCTTAACAACAAGGAAATTACAGATGAGGCTATCATTTCCAATGAAAACTTTAAATTCTATAGCCACCTATACACTTCGACATTGTCAAAAAGCGATTGTGACTCCTTTCCATTAAATATTCCTCAATATATCCCAAAAATAAACAACAAACAATATATGTTTGTTTATATATGTTTATATATAAACAACAAAAAATATACAGTTTGATGTCTGAGATTCCTTGTGAATCGCCAACTTAATTACATGTCGTATTCCCCTTGCATTTTTTTTTTTCGGTTTTAATTTCATTGGTCTATCTATTTATTTAATTATTTCCTTTTAATTTCTTTTTTTGTCTAGCAATGTAAATTTCTCACAAACCGTTAACACTATTAACTTCTGATTACATACAGAACGAATGTCCTTATGTCCTTTTCTTCTTCATGCCTGGTTGTTTCATTGACATTCAGTTCTACCTTGCCATGTTTATTTGTACATTTGCGTGTACTATTTATGTTCAATTAAAAAAAAAAAAAAAAAAAGAATGAGAGGCTGAGAAAATCTCCATGTCTCTCTCTCTCCCCCCTTAATGCCCCCCCGCTTTTTCCGTACGTTGGCAGACAATGAGATCAAAAGCAAATGGGTGTCATCGTAATGCAGTAACAGGGTGATAAAGGCCATGTTAGAAGTGTGTATGGGCTTATTTTACAGGCTTTCCCCTGGTACTCCATGGATTACCAGGGGCGTTTCTGCCGTGAAGCTGAAAGGAGCTGTTTCGGTGTTCCTGTTTATAAATCCACTCAGCAATGAGGTGAAAAGCACATCGGTATCGATATAATTCGGTAACAGGGCGATAACATCCATGTA
>NW_028234000.1:202500-212500 GCF_037954325.1 Fistularia commersonii
CCTTCCACCTGGTCTCCTGGACACACAGTATATCCAGCTTCCTTCTCTGCATCGTGTCCATCAACTCTCTACCTTTTCCTGTCATAGTCCCAATATTCAAAGTCCCTACTCTCAGTCCCAGGCTCTTTCCTTTCCTCCTCTCTCTCTGCTTCCGAACACGCACTCCTCCTCTTCTTCTTCTTCTTGTTCTTCGACCCACAGTAGCCCGATTTCCATTAGTACCCTGTAGGTCATCAGTACCAATGGCGGTCGTTGTTAACCCGGTCCGCGACCCATCCGGTATGGTATAGTTATGGTTGACTCGCATGTTTGGTTTTGGCAAACGTTTTACGCCGGATGCCCCTCCTGACGCAACCCTCTGCATTTATCCGGGCTTGGGACCGGCACAGGGAGACACTGCTCCGTGCCCCCCCCCCCCCCCCCCCCCCCAAAGGCAGGCTTGGAGAGACACGGGCCAGTGCCGCCCTGAGGCTGCATTACCCTCTCTTTCTTACATTTATTATAAAAATATGCTTATCTTCCTTTTAGCTCATCACACATGTCTTTATGATTTTCAGTCCATGCCTCAGCCGGCCTGAAGCTCCACTGATGCGCATGTGCGGATGCCTCTATCTAGCGGACATAAAATAAAGACAATCATTCAAATGTGAATGAGTCGGCGTGATGCTCCGGGATGTGTGGAGCTCAGGGAGCTCCACGAGTGAGGGAGTTAAGTTAGGGCGGGGGTGCAAGTAGGCTCTAGGATTCCCCGAGTCGGGGCGAGCGATGGGTTTAGAGGCGTATCGCATTGAAGATAATGGCCGCATATCCTTCTTGGACTTTTCTAAAGCCTTTGACTCGGTCGAACATCCATTTATCATAGCAACGCTCGAACATTTTGGATTTGGTTAAATATTCAGGAATGTGATCCGTGGGCTCTATGAGAATATTCATAGCTGTGTCACCCTGCCAAGCGGCACCACTCCGAGCTTCCATGTTGATGTGGGAATCCCCCAAGGTTGCCCCATCTCACCCTATTTATTTATAATTGCTACCGAAATGCTAGCCGTTTATGTTGAAAAGAGCAACGATATCCAAAAGTTAGACGTGCTGGGGACTGAAATTGTTATTAGCCTGCTGGCAGATGACACAACCTTAGTTTTGAAAAATGAACATCAAGTCCCAATAAGTGCCGAAAACAACCAAAACATTCTCCAAGGCTTCAGGATTGTCATTAAACTTAAAGAAATGCAAACTTCTTGCGCTGCATGACTCGCCACTAAAGGAAATCAGCGATGTTTCCATGAAATCAGAAATAAAATACTTGAGCATTTTCCTATCCAAGGACCAAACGTTAAATCAATCCAGGAACATTGAATCTAAACTGAATCAAAGTAAAGCTTAATTCTAATATATGGCTCCAGAGAGATTTATCAATATTAGGCCGGATATATTTGACTAAAATGGATGTGTTTATCCAGATGTATATACCCAGCGTATTCCAATGCTGCTCCAAATCAACTCGTAAAATCTGTTAACCAAATCAATTTCAACTTTATCTGGAGGAACAGACCACACCATCTAAGAAAAATCACATATGGTGAAAGAAACAAGTGAAGGAGAGCTGAAAGTGATAGAGTCGGACTGCTTGAATGGGACATTGAAGGTGAACTGGTTGAAATCCTGGATCAAACCTCATCGTTCTTTCTGGTATTGTACTCCAAACTACTTATTCAACAAAGTCGGCGGCCTGAGTCTTCTGCTTATCTCTGACTTGGATATCAACAAGATTCCTGTCAAATGTTCAGAGTTCCATAAACAAATATTATTATACTGGAAAATGATATACGTACACAATTTCTCACCACACAGTATAATAGTTTGGAACAATCGATATGTACTGCATGGCAACAAACCTCTGTTTTACAAGGAATGCTTTGAGAAAGGTATATGGTCGATAATTGACTTGATGGATGACACTGGCAGTCCTCTGGACAATGAGCAGTTCTGTACTACACACAGATTCAAGCCTCCCATATTAGAGTTGCTAAAGTTACGAAACGCACTGCCTCGACAATTTGTATTCCTGACCAAAAATATAATGACGCACCGAACCGTACAACCACAGTTACCCCGACTATCACTCCAGGGAATCTCAATTGTGGACAGAAAGCGCGGCAACTCCTTTATTAGGAAATGTTTCACAGGAAACTTATTCCCTGGACGTCAAAAAAAAAAAAAAGGATATTTTAAATAAATTTGATGAGGAATCGATTGCCACGCTGCGAACCATGTATCTGACTCTACCCATACCCCCAAGGCAAAAGAGACCCACTTCAAAATTATGACTGACATCTACCCATCTAAGGAATTATCGAGGGTACGCTTTAATTTTGAAGATAATATTTGTACATTTTGTGAAGACAACATTGAAACCACTGACCATATATTTTTTCTCCTTCTCATTCCATCGTCACCAGTTTCCTTCTCAAAAGATGATATAACATTCTGTTTACTTATAAGCAACATAACAGATGAACTCTGTGTCAATGTTCTTTTAGGCCTGGCCAAGTTCTTCATTCACAAGAACAGAATGCAAAAATGCTCCCCAAATTTTAATGTCTTCATAAACGATTTTGAAATATAAAAAAAAAAAAAAAAAATCCTTAAAACTTATGGAAAAATCCGAAAACAAAAAAATATAGTTACCCATGTCCGAGGTTCCTTTTTTTTTTGGTAAAAAAAAAAAAAAAAAACAAAAAAAACAACTTGATTACATGTTACATTCCCCTTGCAATTTTTTTTTTTTTTTTTCGTTTTAATTTCTTATTTGTCTATCTATTGATTTAATTACTTCCTTTTAATTTCTTTTTTTGTCTCGCACTGTAAATTTCTCACAAACCTGTAACACTATTAACTTCTCATTACATACAGAACAAATGTCCTGATGTCCGTTGCTTCCTCATCCCTGGTTGTTTCATTGACATTCAGTTCTACCTTGCTATGTTTATTTGTACATCTGTATATTTGGGTGTACTATTTATGTTCAATTAAAAACAGTTTGATGTCTGAGATTCCTTGTGAACCGCCAACTTAATTACATGTTATATTCCCCTCACAATTTTTTTTTTTCGTTTTTAATTTTATTTTTCTATCTATTTATTTAATTATATCCTTTTGATTTTCTTTTTTTGTCTAGCATTAAAAATTTCTCGCAAACCGTTAACACTATTAACTTCTGATTACTTACACCACGAATGCGCTTATGCCCCCCCACCCATCCCGCTTTTTCCGTACGGAGGCAGACACTGAGATCGAAAGCAAATGGGTGTCATTGAAATGCAGTAACAGGGTGATAACAGCCGTGTTCGAAGTGTGTAGGGGCTTATAGGAGAGCAGAAGCACGTCACGCAATTCACCTGAGTTCGGAGGATTGGGAGTACCAGGGCCCATAGCGGAGAAGCGGAAGAGCGGAGTTATGTGTCTCTTCTCAAAGGCCGGGAAGCTGGGGGGCAGCAGGACCCCTTAGAGCGGCTAATGTGAGCCTTCTCCGGACATAGATCACCCGGACTTATGACTGGAGCTCCCGGACCTCCGGGCACACACATATGTGAATGAGTGGATGAGCTAATGTCGGTTTGGTTGTGGATACGTTTCGGCCAATGCTATCAGCACAGCTATGATTATCCCCAGAACGTTGAGAACGAGCTCCCGGAACTCCAGACATGCGTATATAAAAGAGTGGAATTAAGGTGTGTGTGTGTGTGTGTGTGTGTGTGTGTGTGTGTATACGTGTGGGACAGAAGTAATGTTGGGGACAGAAATTGTTATTAGCCTGCTGGCAGATGACACAACCTTAGTTTTGAAAAATGAACATCAAGTCCCAATAAGTGCTGAAAAAAACCAAAACATTCTCCAAGGCTTCAGGATTGTCATTAAACTTAAAGAAATGCAAACTTCTTGCGCTGCATGACTCGCCACTAAAGGAAATCAGCGATGTTTCTATGAAATCAGAAATAAAATACTTGAGCATTTTCCTATTCAAGGACCAAACGTTAAATCAATCCAGGAACATTGAATCTAAACTGAATCAAAGTAAAGCTTAATTCTAATATATGGCTCCAGAGAGATTTATCAATATTAGGCCGGATATATTTGACTAAAATGGATGTGTTTATCCAGATGTATATACCCAGCGTATTCCAATGCTGCTCCAAATCAACTCGTATAATCTGTTAACCAAATCAATTTCAACTTTATCTGGAGGAACAGACCACACCATCTAAGAAAAATCACATATGGTGAAAGAAACAAGTGAAGGAGGGCTGAAAGTGATAGAGTCGGACTGCTTGAATGGGACATTGAAGGTGAACTGGTTGAAATCCTGGATCAAACCTCATCGTTCTTTCTGGTATTGTACTCCAAACTACTTATTCAACAAAGTCGGCGGCCTGAGTCTTCTGCTTATCTCTGACTTGGATATCAACAAGATTCCTGTCAAATGTTCAGAGTTCCATAAACAAATATTATTATACTGGAAAATGATATACGTACACAATTTCTCACCACACAGTATAATAGTTTGGAACAATCGATATGTACTGCATGGCAACAAACCTCTGTTTTACAAGGAATGCTTTGAGAAAGGTATATGGTCGATAATTGACTTGATGGATGACACTGGCAGTCCTCTGGACAATGAGCAGTTCTGTACTACACACAGATTCAAGCCTCCCATATTAGAGTTGCTAAAGTTACGAAACGCACTGCCTCGACAATTTGTATTCCTGACCAAAAATATAATGACGCACCGAACCGTACAACCACAGTTACCCCGACTATCACTCCAGGGAATCTCAATTGTGGACAGAAAGCGCGGCAACTCCTTTATTAGGAAATGTTTCACAGGAAACTTATTCCCTGGACGTCAAAAAAAAAAAAAAGGATATTTTAAATAAATTTGATGAGGAATCGATTGCCACGCTGCGAACTATGTATCTGACTCTACCCATACCCCCAAGGCAAAAGAGACCCACTTCAAAATTATGACTGACATCTACCCATCTAAGGAATTATCGAGGGTACGCTTTAATTTTGAAGATAATATTTGTACATTTTGTGAAGACAACATTGAAACCACTGACCATATATTTTTTCTCCTTCTCATTCCATCGTCACCAGTTTCCTTCTCAAAAGATGATATAACATTCTGTTTACTTATAAGCAACATAACAGATGAACTCTGTGTCAATGTTCTTTTAGGCCTGGCCAAGTTCTTCATTCACAAGAACAGAATGCAAAAATGCTCCCCAAATTTTAATGTCTTCATAAACGATTTTGAAATATAAAAAAAAAAAAAAAAATCCTTAAAACTTATGGAAAAATCCGAAAACAAAAAAATATAGTTACCCATGTCCGAGGTTCCTTTTTTTTTTGGTAAAAAAAAAAAAAAAAAAAACAAAAAAAACAACTTGATTACATGTTACATTCCCCTTGCAATTTTTTTTTTTTTTTTCGTTTTAATTTCTTATTTGTCTATCTATTGATTTAATTACTTCCTTTTAATTTCTTTTTTTGTCTCGCACTGTAAATTTCTCACAAACCTGTAACACTATTAACTTCTCATTACATACAGAACAAATGTCCTGATGTCCGTTGCTTCCTCATCCCTGGTTGTTTCATTGACATTCAGTTCTACCTTGCTATGTTTATTTGTACATTTGTATATTTGGGTGTACTATTTATGTTCAATTAAAAACAGTTTGATGTCTGAGATTCCTTGTGAACCGCCAACTTAATTACATGTTATATTCCCCTCACAATTTTTTTTTTTTCGTTTTTAATTTTATTTTTCTATCTATTTATTTAATTATATCCTTCTAATTTTCTTTTTTTGTCTAGCATTAAAAATTTCTCGCAAACCGTTAACACTATTAACTTCTGATTACTTACACCACGAATGCGCTTATGCCCCCCCACCCATCCCGCTTTTTCCGTACGGAGGCAGACACTGAGATCGAAAGCAAATGGGTGTCATTGAAATGCAGTAACAGGGTGATAACAGCCGTGTTCGAAGTGTGTAGGGGCTTATAGGAGAGCAGAAGCACGTCACGCAATTCACCTGAGTTCGGAGGATCGGGAGTACCAGGGCCCATAGCGGAGAAGCGGAAGAGCGGAGTTATGTGTCTCTTCTCAAAGGCGGGGAAGCTGGGGGGCAGCAGGACCCCTTAGACCGGCTAAGGTGAGCCTACTCCGGACAGAGATCACCCGGAGTTATGACTGGAGCTCCCGGACCTCTGGGCACACACATATGTGAATGAGTGGATGAGCTAATGTTGGTTTGGTTGTGGATACGTTTCGGCCAATGCTATCAGCACAGCGATGATGAGTTCAGGTGTGTCTGTGTGTGTTTGTGTGTTTGTGTGTGTGTGTGTGTGTGTGTGTGTGTGTGCGTGTGTTTGTGTGTGTGTGAGAGTTTGTTTTTGTGGGTTGGGGGGGGTTCCCGCGGACACGGAGTACCAGGGCCTGGAGCGGATGAGGTGAGGAGCGGAGGAGAGCAGAAGCCCGGACCGTGATTCGCTTGTGTCCAGCGGTTCGGGAGTTCCAGGGCCCGAAACGGAGGAGCGGAGGAGCGGAGGAGCGGAGGAGCGGAGGAGCGGAGGACAGCAAAACCCCTTTCTGCAATTCGCCTGAGTCCGGCGGATCGGTAGTACCTGGTTCCGCAGCGGATGAGCGGAGGAGTGGAGGAGATGTTTCTCTTCTCAGAGGCGGCGAGGGGGGGGGGGGCAGGACCCCTTACCCTTATCCCCCCCGGACGTTTGAGTGGAGCTCCCGGACCTCCGGGCACGCACATGCGAATGACTGGATCACAGGGAGTGCCAGGGCCTGGAGCGGATGAGCAGAGGAGAGGCGGAGGGCAGAAGCCCGGCCCTGTTCAAGAGTTCCAGGGTCCAAAGCGGGGGAGCGAAGAAGCGGAGGAGGGGAGGAGAGCAGAAGAGCAAAAAACTGGCCCGGAATTCACCGAAGTCCCGCGGATCGGGAGTTCCAGGGCCCGGAGCGGAAGAGCGGAGGAGCGGAGGAGAGGAGGAGCGGAGCAAAGCTAAGCCCGTCTTAACAACAAGGAAATTACAGATGAGGCTATAATTTCTAATGAAAACTTTAAATTCTATAGCCACGTATACACTTCGACATTGTCAAAAAGCGATTGTGACTCCTTTCCATTAAATATTCCTCAATATATCCCAAAAATAAACAACAAACAATATATGATTGTTTATATATGTTTATATATAAACAACAAAAAATATACAGTTTGATGTCTGAGATTCCTTGTGAATCGCCAACTTAATTACATGTCGTATTCCCCTTGCATTTTTTTTTTTTGGTTTTAATTTCATTTGTCTATCTATTTATCTAATTATTTCCTTTTAATTTCGTTTTTTGTCTCGCACTGTAAATTTCTCACAAACCTGTAACACTATTAACTTCTCATTACATACAGAACAAATGTCCTGATGTCCGTTGCTTCCTCATCCCTGGTTGTTTCATTGACATTCAGTTCTACCTTGCTATGTTTATTTGTACATTTGTATATTTGGGTGTACTATTTATGTTCAATTAAAAACAGTTTGATGTCTGAGATTCCTTGTGAACCGCCAACTTAATTACATGTTATATTCCCCTCACAATTTTTTTTTTTCGTTTTTAATTTTATTTTTCTATCTATTTATTTAATTATATCCTTTTAATTTTCTTTTTTTGTCTAGCATTAAAAATTTCTCGCAAACCGTTAACACTATTAACTTCTGATTACTTACAGCACGAATGCGCTTATGCCCCCCCACCCCCCACCCCCCGCTTTTCCGTACGGTGGCAGACACTGAGATCGAAAGCAAATGGGTGTCATTGAAATGCAGTAACAGGGTGATAACAGCCGTGTTCGAAATGTGTAGGGGCTTATAGGAGAGCAGAAGCACGTCACGCAATTCACCTGAGTTCGGAGGATCGGGAGTACCAGGGCCCATAGCGGAGAAGCGGAAGAGCGGAGTTATGTGTCTCTTCTCAAAGGCCGGGAAGCTGGGGGGCAGCAGGACCCCTTAGAGCGGCTAATGTGAGCCTTCTCCGGACATAGATCACCCGGACTTATGACTGGAGCTCCCGGACCTCTGGGCACACACATATGTGAATGAGTGGATGAGCTAATGTTGGTTTGGTTGTGGAAACGTTTCGGCCAATGCTATTAGCACAGCTATGATGAGTTCAGGTGTGTCTCTGTGTGTTTGTGTGTTTGTGTGTGTGTATGCGTGTGTATGTGTGTGTGTGTGTGTGTGTGTGTGTGTGTGTGCCTGTGTTTGTGTGTGTGTGAGAGTTTGTTTTTGTGGGTTGGGGGGGGTTCCCGCGGACACGGAGTACCAGGGCCTGGAGCGGATGAGGTGAGGAGCGGAGGAGAGCAGAAGCCCGGACCGTGATTCGCTTGTGTCCAGCGGTTCGGGAGTTCCAGGGCCCGAAACGGAGGAGCGGAGGAGCGGAGGACGGCAAAACCCCTTTCTGCAATTCGCCTGAGTCCGGCGGATCGGTAATACCTGGTTCCGCAGCGGAGGAGCGGAGGAGTGGAGGAGATGTTTCTCTTCTCAGAGGCGGCGAGGGGTGGGGACAGGACACCTTACCCTTACCCCCCCCGGACGTTTGAGTGGAGCTCCCGGACCTCCGGGCACGCACATGCGAATGACTGGATCACAGGGAGTGCCAGGGCCTGGAGCGGATGAGCAGAGGAGAGGCGGAGGGCAGAAGCCCGGCCCTGTTCAAGAGTTCCAGGGTCCAAAGCGGGGGAGCGAAGAAGCGGAGGAGGGGAGGAGAGCAGAAGAGCAAAAAACTGGCCCGGCATTCACCGAAGTCCCGCGGATCGGGAGTTCCAGGGCCCGGAGCGGAAGAGCGGAGGAGCGGAGGAGAGGAGGAGCGGAGCAAAGCGGAAGCCCGTCTTAACAACAAGGAAATTACAGATGAGGCTATAATTTCTAATGAAAACTTTAAATTCTATAGCCACGTATACACTTCGACATTGTCAAAAAGCGATTGTGACTCCTTTCCATTAAATATTCCTCAATATATCCCAAAAATAAACAACAAACAATATATGTTTGTTTATATATGTTTATATATAAACAACAAAAAATATACAGTTTGATGTCTGAGATTCCTTGTGAATCGCCAACTTAATTACATGTCGTATTCCCCTTGCATTTTTTTTTTTTGGTTTTAATTTCATTTGTCTATCTATTTATCTAATTATTTCTTTTAATTTCGTTTTTTGTCTAGCACTGTAAATTTCTCACAAACCTGTAACACTATTAACTTCTCATTACATACAGAACAAATGTCCTCATGTCCGTTGCTTCCTCATGCCTGGTTGTTTCATTGACATTCAGTTCTAACTTGCTATGTTTATTTGTACATTTGTATATTTGGGTGTACTATTTATGTTCAATTAAAAACAGTTTGATGTCTGAGATTCCCTGTGAACCGCCAACTTAATTACATGTTATATTCCCCTCACAATTTTTTTTTTTTCGTTTTTAATTTTATTTTTCTATCTATTTATTTAATTATATCCTTTTAATTTTCTTTTTTTGTCTAGCATTAAAAATTTCTCGCAAACCGTTAACACTATTAACTTCTGATTACTTACAGCACGAATGCGCTTATGCCCCCCCACCCCCCACCCCCCCGCTTTTCCGTACGGTGGCAGACACTGAGATCGAAAGCAAATGGGTGTCATTGAAATGCAGTAACAGGGTGATAACAGCCGTGTTCGAAGTGTGTAGGGGCTTATAGGAGAGCAGAAGCACGTCACGCAATTCACCTGAGTTCGGAGGATCGGGAGTACCAGGGCCCATAGCGGAGAAGCGGAAGAGCGGAGTTATGTGTCTCTTCTCAAAGGCCGGGAAGCTGGGGGGCAGCAGGACCCCTTAGAGCGGCTAATGTGAGCCTTCTCCGGACATAGATCACCCGGACTTATGACTGG
>NW_028234000.1:225000-235000 GCF_037954325.1 Fistularia commersonii
TTTTCCTATCCAAGGACCAAACGTTAAATCAATCCAGGAACATTGAATCTAAACTGAATCAAAGTAAAGCTTAATTCTAATATATGGCTCCAGAGAGATTTATCAATATTAGGCCGGATATATTTGACTAAAATGGATGTGTTTATCCAGATGTATATACCCAGCGTATTCCAATGCTGCTCCAAATCAACTCGTAAAATCTGTTAACCAAATCAATTTCAACTTTATCTGGAGGAACAGACCACACCATCTAAGAAAAATCACATATGGTGAAAGAAACAAGTGAAGGAGGGCTGAAAGTGATAGAGTCGGACTGCTTGAATGGGACATTGAAGGTGAACTGGTTGAAATCCTGGATCAAACCTCATCGTTCTTTCTGGTATTGTACTCCAAACTACTTATTCAACAAAGTCGGCGGCCTGAGTCTTCTGCTTATCTCTGACTTGGATATCAACAAGATTCCTGTCAAATGTTCAGAGTTCCATAAACAAATATTATTATACTGGAAAATGATATACGTACACAATTTCTCACCACACAGTATAATAGTTTGGAACAATCGATATGTACTGCATGGCAACAAACCTCTGTTTTACAAGGAATGCTTTGAGAAAGGTATATGGTCGATAATTGACTTGATGGATGACACTGGCAGTCCTCTGGACAATGAGCAGTTCTGTACTACACACAGATTCAAGCCTCCCATATTAGAGTTGCTAAAGTTACGAAACGCACTGCCTCGACAATTTGTATTCCTGACCAAAAATATAATGACGCACCGAACCGTACAACCACAGTTACCCCGACTATCACTCCAGGGAATCTCAATTGTGGACAGAAAGCGCGGCAACTCCTTTATTAGGAAATGTTTCACAGGAAACTTATTCCCTGGACGTCAAAAAAAAAAAAAAGGATATTTTAAATAAATTTGATGAGGAATCGATTGCCACGCTGCGAACCATGTATCTGACTCTACCCATACCCCCAAGGCAAAAGAGACCCACTTCAAAATTATGACTGACATCTACCCATCTAAGGAATTATCGAGGGTACGCTTTAATTTTGAAGATAATATTTGTACATTTTGTGAAGACAACATTGAAACCACTGACCATATATTTTTTCTCCTTCTCATTCCATCGTCACCAGTTTCCTTCTCAAAAGATGATATAACATTCTGTTTACTTATAAGCAACATAACAGATGAACTCTGTGTCAATGTTCTTTTAGGCCTGGCCAAGTTCTTCATTCACAAGAACAGAATGCAAAAATGCTCCCCAAATTTTAATGTCTTCATAAACGATTTTGAAATATAAAAAAAAAAAAAAAAAAAATCCTTAAAACTTATGGAAAAATCCAAAAACTAAAAAATATAGTTACCCATGTCCGAGGTTCCTTTTTTTTTTGGTAAAAAAAAAAAAACAAAAAAAAAAAAACAACTTGATTACATGTTACATTCCCCTTGCAATTTTTTTTTTTTTTTTTCGTTTTAATTTCTTATTTGTCTATCTATTGATTTAATTACTTCCTTTTAATTTCTTTTTTTGTCTCGCACTGTAAATTTCTCACAAACCTGTAACACTATTAACTTCTCATTACATACAGAACAAATGTCCTGATGTCCGTTGCTTCCTCATCCCTGGTTGTTTCATTGACATTCAGTTCTACCTTGCTATGTTTATTTGTACATTTGTATATTTGGGTGTACTATTTATGTTCAATTAAAAACAGTTTGATGTCTGAGATTCCTTGTGAACCGCCAACTTAATTACATGTTATATTCCCCTCACAATTTTTTTTTTTCGTTTTTAATTTTATTTTTCTATCTATTTATTTAATTATATCCTTCTAATTTTCTTTTTTTGTCTAGCATTAAAAATTTCTCGCAAACCGTTAACACTATTAACTTCTGATTACTTACACCACGAATGCGCTTATGCCCCCCCACCCATCCCGCTTTTTCCGTACGGAGGCAGACACTGAGATCGAAAGCAAATGGGTGTCATTGAAATGCAGTAACAGGGTGATAACAGCCGTGTTCGAAGTGTGTAGGGGCTTATAGGAGAGCAGAAGCACGTCACGCAATTCACCTGAGTTCGGAGGATCGGGAGTACCAGGGCCCATAGCGGAGAAGCGGAAGAGCGGAGTTATGTGTCTCTTCTCAAAGGCGGGGAAACTGGGGGGCAGCAGGACCCCTTAGACCGGCTAATGTGAGTCTTCTCCGGACATAGATCACCCGGACTTATGACTGGAGCTCCCGGACCTCTGGGCACACACATATGTGAATGAGTGGATGAGCTAATGTTGGTTTGGTTGTGGATACGTTTCGGCCAATGCTATCAGCACAGCTATGATTATCCCCAGAACGTTGAGAACGAGCTCCCGGAACTCCAGACATGCGTATATAAAAGAGTGGAATTAAGGTGTGTGTGTGTGTGTGTGTGTGTGTGTGTGTGTGTGTGTGTGTGTGTGTGTATACGTGTGGGACAGAAGTAATGTTGGGGACAGAAATTGTTATTAGCCTGCTGGCAGATGACACAACCTTAGTTTTGAAAAATGAACATCAAGTCCCAATAAGTGCTGAAAACAACCAAAACATTCTCCAAGGCTTCAGGATTGTCATTAAACTTAAAGAAATGCAAACTTCTTGCGCTGCATGACTCGCCACTAAAGGAAATCAGCGATGTTTCCATGAAATCAGAAATAAAATACTTGAGCATTTTCCTATCCAAGGACCAAACGTTAAATCAATCCAGGAACATTGAATCTAAACTGAATCAAAGTAAAGCTTAATTCTAATATATGGCTCCAGAGAGATTTATCAATATTAGGCCGGATATATTTGACTAAAATGGATGTGTTTATCCAGATGTATATACCCAGCGTATTCCAATGCTGCTCCAAATCAACTCGTAAAATCTGTTAACCAAATCAATTTCAACTTTATCTGGAGGAACAGACCACACCATCTAAGAAAAATCACATATGGTGAAAGAAACAAGTGAAGGAGGGCTGAAAGTGATAGAGTCGGACTGCTTGAATGGGACATTGAAGGTGAACTGGTTGAAATCCTGGATCAAACCTCATCGTTCTTTCTGGTATTGTACTCCAAACTACTTATTCAACAAAGTCGGCGGCCTGAGTCTTCTGCTTATCTCTGACTTGGATATCAACAAGATTCCTGTCAAATGTTCAGAGTTCCATAAACAAATATTATTATACTGGAAAATGATATACGTACACAATTTCTCACCACACAGTATAATAGTTTGGAACAATCGATATGTACTGCATGGCAACAAACCTCTGTTTTACAAGGAATGCTTTGAGAAAGGTATATGGTCGATAATTGACTTGATGGATGACACTGGCAGTCCTCTGGACAATGAGCAGTTCTGTACTACACACAGATTCAAGCCTCCCATATTAGAGTTGCTAAAGTTACGAAACGCACTGCCTCGACAATTTGTATTCCTGACCAAAAATATAATGACGCACCGAACCGTACAACCACAGTTACCCCGACTATCACTCCAGGGAATCTCAATTGTGGACAGAAAGCGCGGCAACTCCTTTATTAGGAAATGTTTCACAGGAAACTTATTCCCTGGACGTCAAAAAAAAAAAAAAGGATATTTTAAATAAATTTGATGAGGAATCGATTGCCACGCTGCGAACCATGTATCTGACTCTACCCATACCCCCAAGGCAAAAGAGACCCACTTCAAAATTATGACTGACATCTACCCATCTAAGGAATTATCGAGGGTACGCTTTAATTTTGAAGATAATATTTGTACATTTTGTGAAGACAACATTGAAACCACTGACCATATATTTTTTCTCCTTCTCATTCCATCGTCACCAGTTTCCTTCTCAAAAGATGATATAACATTCTGTTTACTTATAAGCAACATAACAGATGAACTCTGTGTCAATGTTCTTTTA
The DNA here is from genome assembly GCF_037954325.1 of Fistularia commersonii. Classification (NCBI taxonomy): domain Eukaryota; kingdom Metazoa; phylum Chordata; class Actinopteri; order Syngnathiformes; family Fistulariidae; genus Fistularia; species Fistularia commersonii. Next base: position 228,949 of record NW_028234000.1, read on the forward strand.
GGCCTGGCCAAGTTCTTCATTCACAAGAACAGAATGCAAAAATGCTCCCCAAATTTTAATGTCTTCATAAACGATTTTGAAATATAAAAAAAAAAAAAAAAAAATCCTTAAAACTTATGGAAAAATCCAAAAACTAAAAAATATAGTTACCCATGTCCGAGGTTCCTTTTTTTTTTGGTAAAAAAAAAAAAACAAAAAAAAAAAAACAACTTGATTACATGTTACATTCCCCTTGCAATTTTTTTTTTTTTTTTTCGTTTTAATTTCTTATTTGTCTATCTATTGATTTAATTACTTCCTTTTAATTTCTTTTTTTGTCTCGCACTGTAAATTTCTCACAAACCTGTAACACTATTAACTTCTCATTACATACAGAACAAATGTCCTGATGTCCGTTGCTTCCTCATCCCTGGTTGTTTCATTGACATTCAGTTCTACCTTGCTATGTTTATTTGTACATTTGTATATTTGGGTGTACTATTTATGTTCAATTAAAAACAGTTTGATGTCTGAGATTCCTTGTGAACCGCCAACTTAATTACATGTTATATTCCCCTCACAATTTTTTTTTTTCGTTTTTAATTTTATTTTTCTATCTATTTATTTAATTATATCCTTTTAATTTTCTTTTTTTGTCTAGCATTAAAAATTTCTCGCAAACCGTTAACACTATTAACTTCTGATTACTTACAGCACGAATGCGCTTATGCCCCCCCACCCATCCCGCTTTTTCCGTACGGAGGCAGACACTGAGATCGAAAGCAAATGGGTGTCATTGAAATGCAGTAACAGGGTGATAACAGCCGTGTTCGAAGTGTGTAGGGGCTTATAGTAGAGCAGAAGCACGTCACGCAATTCACCTGAGTTCGGAGGATCGGGAGTACCAGGGCCCATAGCGGAGAAGCGGAAGAGCGGAGTTATGTGTCTCTTCTCAAAGGCGGGGAAGCTGGGGGGCAGCAGGACCCCTTAGACCGGCTAATGTGAGCCTACTCCGGACAGATATCACCCGGAGTTATGACTGGAGCTCCCGGACCTCTGGGCACACACATATATGAATGAGTGGATGAGCTAATGTTGGTTTGGTTGTGGATACGTTTCGGCCAATGCTATCAGCACAGCTATGATTATCCCCAGAACGTTGAGAACGAGCTCCCGGAACTCCAGACATGCGTATATAAAAGAGTGGAATTAAGGTGTGTGTGTGTGTGTGTGTGTGTGTGTGTGTGTGTGTGTATACGTGTGGGACAGAAGTAATGTTGGGGACAGAAATTGTTATTAGCCTGCTGGCAGATGACACAACCTTAGTTTTGAAAAATGAACATCAAGTCCCAATAAGTGCTGAAAAAAACCAAAACATTCTCCAAGGCTTCAGGATTGTCATTAAACTTAAAGAAATGCAAACTTCTTGCGCTGCATGACTCGCCACTAAAGGAAATCAGCGATGTTTCTATGAAATCAGAAATAAAATACTTGAGCATTTTCCTATCCAAGGACCAAACGTTAAATCAATCCAGGAACATTGAATCTAAACTGAATCAAAGTAAAGCTTAATTCTAATATATGGCTCCAGAGAGATTTATCAATATTAGGCCGGATATATTTGACTAAAATGGATGTGTTTATCCAGATGTATATACCCAGCGTATTCCAATGCTGCTCCAAATCAACTCGTAAAATCTGTTAACCAAATCAATTTCAACTTTATCTGGAGGAACAGACCACACCATCTAAGAAAAATCACATATGGTGAAAGAAACAAGTGAAGGAGGGCTGAAAGTGATAGAGTCGGACTGCTTGAATGGGACATTGAAGGTGAACTGGTTGAAATCCTGGATCAAACCTCATCGTTCTTTCTGGTATTGTACTCCAAACTACTTATTCAACAAAGTCGGCGGCCTGAGTCTTCTGCTTATCTCTGACTTGGATATCAACAAGATTCCTGTCAAATGTTCAGAGTTCCATAAACAAATATTATTATACTGGAAAATGATATACGTACACAATTTCTCACCACACAGTATAATAGTTTGGAACAATCGATATGTACTGCATGGCAACAAACCTCTGTTTTACAAGGAATGCTTTGAGAAAGGTATATGGTCGATAATTGACTTGATGGATGACACTGGCAGTCCTCTGGACAATGAGCAGTTCTGTACTACACACAGATTCAAGCCTCCCATATTAGAGTTGCTAAAGTTACGAAACGCACTGCCTCGACAATTTGTATTCCTGACCAAAAATATAATGACGCACCGAACCGTACAACCACAGTTACCCCGACTATCACTCCAGGGAATCTCAATTGTGGACAGAAAGCGCGGCAACTCCTTTATTAGGAAATGTTTCACAGGAAACTTATTCCCTGGACGTCAAAAAAAAAAAAAAGGATATTTTAAATAAATTTGATGAGGAATCGATTGCCACGCTGCGAACTATGTATCTGACTCTACCCATACCCCCAAGGCAAAAGAGACCCACTTCAAAATTATGACTGACATCTACCCATCTAAGGAATTATCGAGGGTACGCTTTAATTTTGAAGATAATATTTGTACATTTTGTGAAGACAACATTGAAACCACTGACCATATATTTTTTCTCCTTCTCATTCCATCGTCACCAGTTTCCTTCTCAAAAGATGATATAACATTCTGTTTACTTATAAGCAACATAACAGATGAACTCTGTGTCAATGTTCTTTTAGGCCTGGCCAAGTTCTTCATTCACAAGAACAGAATGCAAAAATGCTCCCCAAATTTTAATGTCTTCATAAACGATTTTGAAATATAAAAAAAAAAAAAAAAATCCTTAAAACTTATGGAAAAATCCGAAAACAAAAAAAATATAGTTACCCATGTCCGAGGTTCCTTTTTTTTTTGGTAAAAAAAAAAAAAAAAAACAAAAAAAACAACTTGATTACATGTTACATTCCCCTTGCAATTTTTTTTTTTTTTTTTCGTTTTAATTTCTTATTTGTCTATCTATTGATTTAATTACTTCCTTTTAATTTCTTTTTTTGTCTCGCACTGTAAATTTCTCACAAACCTGTAACACTATTAACTTCTCATTACATACAGAACAAATGTCCTGATGTCCGTTGCTTCCTCATCCCTGGTTGTTTCATTGACATTCAGTTCTACCTTGCTATGTTTATTTGTACATTTGTATATTTGGGTGTACTATTTATGTTCAATTAAAAACAGTTTGATGTCTGAGATTCCTTGTGAACCGCCAACTTAATTACATGTTATATTCCCCTCACAATTTTTTTTTTTCGTTTTTAATTTTATTTTTCTATCTATTTATTTAATTATATCCTTCTAATTTTCTTTTTTTGTCTAGCATTAAAAATTTCTCGCAAACCGTTAACACTATTAACTTCTGATTACTTACAGCACGAATGCGCTTATGCCCCCCCACCCATCCCGCTTTTTCCGTACGGAGGCAGACACTGAGATCGAAAGCAAATGGGTGTCATTGAAATGCAGTAACAGGGTGATAACAGCCGTGTTCGAAGTGTGTAGGGGCTTATAGGAGAGCAGAAGCACGTCACGCAATTCACCTGAGTTCGGAGGATCGGGAGTACCAGGGCCCATAGCGGAGAAGCGGAAGAGCGGAGTTATGTGTCTCTTCTCAAAGGCGGGGAAGCTGGGGGGCAGCAGGACCCCTTAGACCGGCTAAGGTGAGCCTACTCCGGACAGAGATCACCCGGAGTTATGACTGGAGCTCCCGGACCTCTGGGCACACACATATGTGAATGACTGGATGAGCTAATGTTGGTTTGGTTGTGGATACGTTTCGGCCAATGCTATCAGCACAGCGATGATGAGTTCAGGTGTGTCTGTGTGTGTTTGTGTGTTTGTGTGTGTGTGTGTGTGTGTGTGTGTGTGTGCGTGTGTTTGTGTGTGTGTGAGAGTTTGTTTTTGTGGGTTGGGGGGGGTTCCCGCGGACACGGAGTACCAGGGCCTGGAGCGGATGAGGTGAGGAGCGGAGGAGAGCAGAAGCCCGGACCGTGATTCGCTTGTGTCCAGCGGTTCGGGAGTTCCAGGGCCCGAAACGGAGGAGCGGAGGAGCGGAGGAGCGGAGGAGCGGAGGAGCGGAGGAGCGGAGGACAGCAAAACCCCTTTCTGCAATTCGCCTGAGTCCGGCGGATCGGTAGTACCTGGTTCCGCAGCGGATGAGCGGAGGAGTGGAGGAGATGTTTCTCTTCTCAGAGGCGGCGAGGGGGGGGGGGCAGGACCCCTTACCCTTATCCCCCCCGGACGTTTGAGTGGAGCTCCCGGACCTCCGGGCACGCACATGCGAATGACTGGATCACAGGGAGTGCCAGGGCCTGGAGCGGATGAGCAGAGGAGAGGCGGAGGGCAGAAGCCCGGCCCTGTTCAAGAGTTCCAGGGTCCAAAGCGGGGGAGCGAAGAAGCGGAGGAGGGGAGGAGAGCAGAAGAGCAAAAAACTGGCCCGGAATTCACCGAAGTCCCGCGGATCGGGAGTTCCAGGGCCCGGAGCGGAAGAGCGGAGGAGCGGAGGAGAGGAGGAGCGGAGCAAAGCTAAGCCCGTCTTAACAACAAGGAAATTACAGATGAGGCTATAATTTCTAATGAAAACTTTAAATTCTATAGCCACCTATACACTTCGACATTGTCAAAAAGCGATTGTGACTCCTTTCCATTAAATATTCCTCAATATATCCCAAAAATAAACAACAAACAATATATGTTTGTTTATATATGTTTATATATAAACAACAAAAAATATACAGTTTGATGTCTGAGATTCCTTGTGAATCGCCAACTTAATTACATGTCGTATTCCCCTTGCATTTTTTTTTTTTGGTTTTAATTTCATTTGTCTATCTATTTATCTAATTATTTCCTTTTAATTTCGTTTTTTGTCTAGCACTGTAAATTTCTCACAAACCTGTAACACTATTAACTTCTCATTACATACAGAACAAATGTCCTCATGTCCGTTGCTTCCTCATGCCTGGTTGTTTCATTGACATTCAGTTCTACCTTGCTATGTTTATTTGTACATTTGTATATTTGGGTGTACTATTTATGTTCAATTAAAAACAGTTTGATGTCTGAGATTCCCTGTGAACCGCCAACTTAATTACATGTTATATTCCCCTCACAATTTTTTTTTTTTCGTTTTTAATTTTATTTTTCTATCTATTTATTTAATTATATCCTTTTAATTTTCTTTTTTTGTCTAGCATTAAAAATTTCTCGCAAACCGTTAACACTATTAACTTCTGATTACTTACAGCACGAATGCGCTTATGCCCCCCCACCCCCCACCCCCCCGCTTTTTCCGTACGGTGGCAGACACTGAGATCGAAAGCAAATGGGTGTCATTGAAATGCAGTAACAGGGTGATAACAGCCGTGTTCGAAGTGTGTAGGGGCTTATAGTAGAGCAGAAGCACGTCACGCAATTCACCTGAGTTCGGAGGATCGGGAGTACCAGGGCCCATAGCGGAGAAGCGGAAGAGCGGAGTTATGTGTCTCTTCTCAAAGGCCGGGAAGCTGGGGGGCAGCAGGACCCCTTAGAGCGGCTAATGTGAGCCTTCTCCGGACATAGATCACCCGGACTTATGACTGGAGCTCCCGGACCTCTGGGCACACACATATGTGAATGAGTGGATGAGCTAATGTTGGTTTGGTTGTGGAAACGTTTCGGCCAATGCTATTAGCACAGCTATGATGAGTTCAGGTGTGTCTGTGTGTGTTTGTGTGTTTGTGTGTGTGTGTGTGTGTGTGTGTGTGCGTGTGTTTGTGTGTGTGTGAGAGTTTGTTTTTGTGGGTTGGGGGGGGTTCCCGCGGACACGGAGTACCAGGGCCTGGAGCGGATGAGGTGAGGAGCGGAGGAGAGCAGAAGCCCGGACCGTGATTCGCTTGTGTCCAGCGGTTCGGGAGTTCCAGGGCCCGAAACGGAGGAGCGGAGGAGCGGAGGACGGCAAAACCCCTTTCTGCAATTCGCCTGAGTCCGGCGGATCGGTAATACCTGGTTCCGCAGCGGAGGAGCGGAGGAGTGGAGGAGATGTTTCT
>NW_028234000.1:245000-250000 GCF_037954325.1 Fistularia commersonii
ACCACCCAGACCCTTTCTCAACTCCTCCCTGAAAACCGTGCAACGCTCCTCCCTTTTCAGCTTCCACCACTTTGTCCTCTGCTCTGCCTTTGTCCTCGTCATCTACCTTGTCACCAGAGTCGTCGCACAAACCGCCATCCTATGCTGTCTGGCTACACGCCCACCTACAACTACTTTGCAGTCACCGATCTCTTTCAGGTTACCTCGTCTATACAAGATGTAGTCTACCTGCGTGCTCCTACCTCCGCTCTTATAAGTTACCCTATGTTCCTGTTTTTTCTGGAAAAAGGTATTCACTACACCCATTTCCATCCCTTTTGCAAAATCTACCACCATCTGTCCCTCTGCATTCCTATCCTGGATACCATATCTGCCCATCACTTCTTCATCCCCTCTATTGCCTTCACCAACATGTCCATTGAAGTCTGCACCAATTACCACTCTCTCATTTCTGGGAATATTCTGCATCACTTCATCCAACTCATTCCAGAACTTCTCCTTCTCTTCAGGTTCACATCCCACCTGTGGCGCATAGCCACTAACAACACTGAGCATCACACCTTCAATTTCCAATTTCAGACTCATAAGTCTATCTGACATTCTTTTCACCTCTAGGACGTTCCTTACAAACTCCTCCTTCAAGATGACTCCTACTCCATTTCTCTTCTTGTCAGCACCATAATAGTATAACTTAAAGCCTGCTCCTAAGCTTCTAGCCTTACTACCCTTCCACCTGGTCTCCTGGACACACAGTATATCCAGCTTCCTTCTCTGCATCATGTCCATCAACTCTCTACCTTTTCCTGTCATAGTCCCAATATTCAAAGTCCCTACTCTCAGTCCCAGGCTCTTTCCTTTCCTCCTCTCTCTCTGCTTCCGAACACGCACTCCTCCTCTTCTTCTTCTTCTTGTTCTTCGACCCACAGTAGCCCGATTTCCATTAGTACCCTGTAGGTCATCAGTACCAATGGCGGTCGTTGTTAACCCGGTCCGCGACCCATCCGGTATGGTATAGTTATGGTTGACTCGCATGTTTGGTTTTGGCAAACGTTTTACGCCGGATGCCCCTCCTGACGCAACCCTCTGCATTTATCCGGGCTTGGGACCGGCACAGGGAGACACTGCTCCGTGCCCCCCCCCCCCCAAAGGCAGGCTTGGAGAGACACGGGCCAGTGCCGCCCTGAGGCTGCATTACCCTCTCTTTCTTACATTTATTATAAAAATATGCTTATCTTCCTTTTAGCTCATCACACATGTCTTTATGATTTTCAGTCCATGCCTCAGCCGGCCTGAAGCTCCACTGATGCGCATGTGCGGATGCCTCTATCTAGCGGACATAAAATAAAGACAATCATTCAAATGTGAATGAGTCGGCGTGATGCTCCGGGATGTGTGGAGCTCAGGGAGCTCCACGAGTGAGGGAGTTAAGTTAGGGCGGGGGTGCAAGTAGGCTCTAGGATTCCCCGAGTCGGGGCGAACGATGGGTTTAGAGGCGTATCGCATTGAAGATAATGGCCGCATATCCTTCTTGGACTTTTCTAAAGCCTTTGACTCGGTCGAACATCCATTTATCATAGCAACGCTCGAACATTTTGGATTTGGTTAAATATTCAGGAATGTGATCCGTGGGCTCTATGAGAATATTCATAGCTGTGTCACCCTGCCAAGCGGCACCACTCCGAGCTTCCATGTTGATGTGGGAATCCCCCAAGGTTGCCCCATCTCACCCTATTTATTTATAATTGCTACCGAAAAGCTAGCCGTTTATGTTGAAAAGAGCAACGATATCCAAAAGTTAGACGTGCTGGGGACTGAAATTGTTATTAGCCTGCTGGCAGATGACACAACCTTAGTTTTGAAAAATGAACATCAAGTCCCAATAAGTGCCGAAAACAACCAAAACATTCTCCAAGGCTTCAGGATTGTCATTAAACTTAAAGAAATGCAAACTTCTTGCGCTGCATGACTCGCCACTAAAGGAAATCAGCGATGTTTCTATGAAATCAGAAATAAAATACTTGAGCATTTTCCTATCCAAGGACCAAACGTTAAATCAATCCAGGAACATTGAATCTAAACTGAATCAAAGTAAAGCTTAATTCTAATATATGGCTCCAGAGAGATTTATCAATATTAGGCCGGATATATTTGACTAAAATGGATGTGTTTATCCAGATGTATATACCCAGCGTATTCCAATGCTGCTCCAAATCAACTCGTAAAATCTGTTAACCAAATCAATTTCAACTTTATCTGGAGGAACAGACCACACCATCTAAGAAAAATCACATATGGTGAAAGAAACAAGTGAAGGAGGGCTGAAAGTGATAGAGTCGGACTGCTTGAATGGGACATTGAAGGTGAACTGGTTGAAATCCTGGATCAAACCTCATCGTTCTTTCTGGTATTGTACTCCAAACTACTTATTCAACAAAGTCGGCGGCCTGAGTCTTCTGCTTATCTCTGACTTGGATATCAACAAGATTCCTGTCAAATGTTCAGAGTTCCATAAACAAATATTATTATACTGGAAAATGATATACGTACACAATTTCTCACCACACAGTATAATAGTTTGGAACAATCGATATGTACTGCATGGCAACAAACCTCTGTTTTACAAGGAATGCTTTGAGAAAGGTATATGGTCGATAATTGACTTGATGGATGACACTGGCAGTCCTCTGGACAATGAGCAGTTCTGTACTACACACAGATTCAAGCCTCCCATATTAGAGTTGCTAAAGTTACGAAACGCACTGCCTCGACAATTTGTATTCCTGACCAAAAATATAATGACGCACCGAACCGTACAACCACAGTTACCCCGACTATCACTCCAGGGAATCTCAATTGTGGACAGAAAGCGCGGCAACTCCTTTATTAGGAAATGTTTCACAGGAAACTTATTCCCTGGACGTCAAAAAAAAAAAAAAGGATATTTTAAATAAATTTGATGAGGAATCGATTGCCACGCTGCGAACCATGTATCTGACTCTACCCATACCCCCAAGGCAAAAGAGACCCACTTCAAAATTATGACTGACATCTACCCATCTAAGGAATTATCGAGGGTACGCTTTAATTTTGAAGATAATATTTGTACATTTTGTGAAGACAACATTGAAACCACTGACCATATATTTTTTCTCCTTCTCATTCCATCGTCACCAGTTTCCTTCTCAAAAGATGATATAACATTCTGTTTACTTATAAGCAACATAACAGATGAACTCTGTGTCAATGTTCTTTTAGGCCTGGCCAAGTTCTTCATTCACAAGAACAGAATGCAAAAATGCTCCCCAAATTTTAATGTCTTCATAAACGATTTTGAAATATAAAAAAAAAAAAAAAAAATCCTTAAAACTTATAGAAAAATCCAAAAACTAAAAAATATAGTTACCCATGTCCGAGGTTCCTTTTTTTTTTGGTAAAAAAAAAAAACAAAAAAAAAAAAACAACTTGATTACATGTTACATTCCCCTTGCATTTTTTTTTTTATTTTTTCGTTTTAATTTCTTATTTGTCTATCTATTGATTTAATTACTTCCTTTTAATTTCTTTTTTTGTCTCGCACTGTAAATTTCTCACAAACCTGTAACACTATTAACTTCTCATTACATACAGAACAAATGTCCTGATGTCCGTTGCTTCCTCATCCCTGGTTGTTTCATTGACATTCAGTTCTACCTTGCTATGTTTATTTGTACATTTGTATATTTGGGTGTACTATTTATGTTCAATTAAAAACAGTTTGATGTCTGAGATTCCTTGTGAACCGCCAACTTAATTACATGTTATATTCCCCTCACAATTTTTTTTTTTCGTTTTTAATTTTATTTTTCTATCTATTTATTTAATTATATCCTTTTAATTTTCTTTTTTTGTCTAGCATTAAAAATTTCTCGCAAACCGTTAACACTATTAACTTCTGATTACTTACAGCACGAATGCGCTTATGCCCCCCCACCCATCCCGCTTTTTCCGTACGGTGGCAGACACTGAGATCGAAAGCAAATGGGTGTCATTGAAATGCAGTAACAGGGTGATAACAGCCGTGTTCGAAGTGTGTAGGGGCTTATAGGAGAGCAGAAGCACGTCACGCAATTCACCTGAGTTCGGAGGATCGGGAGTACCAGGGCCCATAGCGGAGAAGCGGAAGAGCGCAGTTATGTGTCTCTTCTCAAAGGCCGGGAAGCTGGGGGGCAGCAGGACCCCTTAGACCGGCTAATGTGAGCCTTCTCCGGACATAGATCACCCGGACTTATGACTGGAGCTCCCGGACCTCTGGGCACACACATATGTGAATGAGTGGATGAGCTAATGTTGGTTTGGTTGTGGATACGTTTCGGCCAATGCTATCAGCACAGCGATGATGAGTTCAGGTGTGTCTGTGTGTGTTTGTGTGTTTGTGTGTGTGTGTGTGTGTGTGTGTGTGCGTGTGTTTGTGTGTGTGTGAGAGTTTGTTTTTGTGGGTTGGGGGGGGTTCCCGCGGACACGGAGTACCAGGGCCTGGAGCGGATGAGGTGAGGAGCGGAGGAGAGCAGAAGCCCGGACCGTGATTCGCTTGTGTCCAGCGGTTCGGGAGTTCCAGGGCCCGAAACGGAGGAGCGGAGGAGCGGAGGACGGCAAAACCCCTTTCTGCAATTCGCCTGAGTCCGGCGGATCGGTAATACCTGGTTCCGCAGCGGAGGAGCGGAGGAGTGGAGGAGATGTTTCTCTTCTCAGAGGCGGCGAGGAGGGGGGGAGAGGGACAGGACCCCTTACCCTTACCCCCCCCGGACGTTTGAGTGGAGCTCCCGGACCTCCGGGCACGCACATGCGAATGACTGGATCACAGGGAGTGCCAGGGCCTGGAGCGGATGAGCAGAGGAGAGGCGGAGGGCAGAAGCCCGGCCCTGTTCAAGAGTTCCAGGGTCCAAAGCGGGGGAGCGAAGAAGCGGAGGAGGGGAGGAGAGCAGAAGAGCAAAAAAACTGGCCCGGAATTCACCGAAGTCCCG